>NC_081344.1:61307174-61315923 GCF_029784015.1 Lycium ferocissimum
TTCGAGCCAAAGTAAAGGGCGTATGGGTGTATAAAAATTTCTCGTTATGCGCGCTAAGATCGAACCAAAGTCTTACTTTAAAATTTTCTCAGATTTAATTGATATATGTTTATATACATAATGACAAAAATGGTCTCTTATATTTGAGGGTAGGTTCAAAAAAGTCCCTAAGTATGCATAGAACAGTTTTGATCCTTTAAATATGCCAAAGGTTAAACACTTTTAGTCTCCATCAAATTTTTAACAACTTATGTGCGTTATATTTGACGGAAAATGATTTAACCATAAACAACAAGAAGCCACGTCAAATCCTAAAATTTGTAATACAAAAAAATTGCTCTAGACTCTTAAAAAAAAATAGCACTGCACCGGGCTCTACAAATAAATCGAAAATAGAAGAAACTACAAAAATTCTACATCTAAATGTGAGTTCCAGCTAATTCCCTTTTTTTCCATAGTTTACGTCAAATCTAACAGATAGAATTCGATAAATATTTGATAAAGACGAAAAGTGTTAACTTTGGCAAACTAGATCAAAATTGATCAATGCATACTTAAGAAACTATTTTAAACCTAACCTCAAACATAAATGATCATTTTTAATTTGTCATTTCCCAAGTTGGGTACGTCACGTCGATGCTAACTATTTTTTTTAACCTGTTACAGTGACAAATAATTTGTAGGTAGAACATACACATACATAAAAATGTGGACTAGGGTTTTGCTTACCAACACAACATTAGAATACTTGTGAGCAAAAACATTCTTTTTGGTAAGGAATTGATCCACCAAAGGCCCCGTCACAAATAAAATAGCTGCTTGGAAAGGGGCTGATTGGTACAGCAGTTGTGTAGATGAGATGTTGAGCCTTTTCTGAATTGTATTTGTGAGCTGAATTTCTAGGGTCAAGTCAAAGCATGAAATAAATATTGACAATTGTTTGGAATCAAATAAAATTACACCATTTATCAAAGAGAAAATCATAAAATATCATAATCTTCTTTTAATTTCTACTAGGACATAACAATTGCCGATGCGTAGAACTTTTATACTATTAGTGCAATTTAACTTATTATAACATGTTATTTAGTCTATTTTCAGATTATCAGATCGTGTTCATTTTAAACGTATGTTATTGCAAGTAACTTGACTTGATGACGTAAAATGTTATAAGTTAGGCAGAATGCATAGATAGACACTTAATTTGGCCTCTACTGTCAATTAAACGCTCTAACTTATAAAATGATCTTCTAGACACCTCAACTTGTCTCTACTGTACAGCTGAAGTGTTGAACACTCCAAGTTACAAAATGATCATCTAGATAACTCCAAATTTTATGGGCCACGTTAGCGTCAGGTGTCCACGAGACACTGTGGGACAAATTGAGGTGTTTAGATGCGCATTATCAAAGTTGGAGTGTTTAGTTGCCAGTTAAGGCCAAATTAAGATATCTATCTATGTATTACAACAATATATTATATAAGTACACTTAACATAAACTCTTGGACAAATAAGTAATAAAAGGATACAATTTGTCCAACACAAGTTGTAACAATGGCTAGTAGAGAGAGGATTGTGCCAACAAAATTGAGCTGAAGATCAGTAATGGATGCAATGCCTACTCCGAGCAGTAGAATTAACAGAGAGAATTTGATATTCCGGCTGCAAAAAATTGCAGAACAAAATAAATTATTATTTAGATATCCTATAAGATTAGTCTATTTTAGTTTTTTAGGAATATATGAAATTCCGAATTTACCTGAATTGCTTTTTTAAGAAAATGGTTTCTAAAAGTACAGTGAAAGGTATAATTGCTAACTTTGTCATCTGCAAAACCAACACAAAAGATAGAATGTTAGCACATTTCTTTTACAAGTCGATTTTCCAGAGACCAGATAATTTTTGGTCTATAATAAGAATGAATAATGACAAGAGTTTTTTGGTTTCTATTTATTTTTAGGTCCAAGATTTTACTTTTAAAAAAATTAGTTTTCCTAACAGCTATTTTTCTTGTAGATAGAAATTATTATTGTTGTTGATGTTGTTCTAATATAATGATTTTATTCTTTCGGTCTTTCAGAAAGCGTTAAGTATCTTAACATAAAGTAGCTTAATGAGGGATAAAATAGTAAAAGATTTGGTCAAATCAAAATATTTTAAAATTATATGATCCTAATTTGGGAGTGACCAACTTATGACTTATATTGGCTTATTATAAGTATTTGACTTTATAAGCATATTTAGTATTTGCCAAACGCTTGAATAAACCAAAAATTGTTTATAAGTTTAATTTAACACATAAACTTAACCAAACACCTTCTATCATATATTACTCCCTCCGTTCGCTTTTACTTGTCCACTTTGGACTTTTAACACTGTTTAAGAAATAATAAATGAAGTGCATAATTTACCAATGTACCCATATTAATTGGTGCATATTTTTTATTGGATTTGAAAAATGCTTTGAAGTGAGTAATTAACACTATGGGTAAAACAGGAAAAATAAAATTGTCTTCTCTTGATATGCTAAAAGTGACAAGTAAAAGTGAAATTCTATTTTTGGAATACTGGACAAGTAAAAGTGAACGGAGGGAGTAGTAGTTTATTAGTGTCTTGAACAATGCATTGACATTTGGTTAAATAAGTGTTAGTGTTTTAACATAAAGTGGAGTATTGATCTAGTTCCTCCATCTCAAAATAAGTGTTATCTTTGTAAACATCACGCCCATTAAGAAATGGCTACAATATGGAATTTACTAAACTATCCATATTTATTAGATATTTTTTGAGAATTGAGTAATATTAAAGAGGACTACTTCTTTAATGCTAAGGACATAGTTGAAACCACTTAGCAATTTTTGTGTTGAATTCCTAAAGTAACTCTTATTTTGAGACATTTTTTTTCTAAGATGACATTTATTTTGGAACGATGGAGATTATAACAGCAGAAGTGAGAAGTGTATATTTTACCTGGTAAAAGCCAATAGAATTAAAACCAAGGCTGAGATTGAGAAAGCCAATGGAAACGCCATTTAAAATACCAAAGAGAATGACAGTCTTCATATCAATGGGTTTATTCTCAAAGAAATTGAATCTCAGTGCCACATGAAGTGTAACAAATGTCACCATCAGATGCCAACTTGTCAATGTTGTTGCTGCAAACAAAGTTACAAAAAAAATTGCATATTAATTATTAGTGATCAAATATATCTTTTTTTTTCCCCACAGAAGTTGTAAGCCATCCTAGAAAATTTTATGCTCCTGAAACTTTATAACAAGTCTGCGCACTGACAATACAAAATATATTTATATAATAAGGTCATTAATTAAGGTGACTATAAGTAAATTGATCATAAAAATATAGTACTAATTGACATATTATAGTAGATTAAATTACACTAGTAAAAAGAACTTTATAGGTCTGTGTATAAATTAATTCTTCAATTAACATATTGATATCATCACTAGAAAATTTTTAAGCAAATAAACTATTTTTTTTTGGTACATTAAGCAAATATCCTCTTGACATTACTACATATTTAACTTAATGGATAAAGAAACTATATATTTATTTTTTCTATTTTCCTCCACACATGCCTGCACACCAAACACATGCCTAACTAACATTTTTTTAAGGTGTAATCTCATTAAAAGTTTGGTGGGTAATATGATAAAGGTATATATTTTACAATAATTATTATGAAATTAATAAAGGAAGATGAAATTACCAAATGGGAAACCAAGATTGCTCATCAAAGCTTTGTTGCAAATAACAATGGAGACTGAGGATGCCACTGAGAGAAACAATGCTCCTACCACACCCAACTGGAAGCTGGTCTTCTCACCCATCTTTATCAACCAAAACAACATTTAAAAAAAAAAAGTTAGCTGTTTGATCTCTTTCTATCTTTTATTAATAATATAATACTACTACTCTCTCTGTTAGAATATCTGTAGTTTCGTTCGAATTTTGAAAGTCAAATTTTTTAATTTTGACTGTAAATTTGGACACGAAATCTTTAAATTTGAAAACTATGTAAAAAATACTATTGGTTATAATAATTGACAATTCGAAATATTTGTAAGACATGAAAAAATCACGGTTAAAGGAAAGCTCATTAGACTCTAAAAAATCGAAAGGTGCCACATAAATTGGGACGGAGGAATTAGCACCACATTAATTATGACTCAATTCCAAGCAAGCTAACTTGGGGACCGGTTATATGAATTCCTTGTTATGAGAATTCACCATAATTTAACTAATTTTGGGCTGGCCATTAACCTACAGCAACCCTCATCCTTCATCCCGACTTGAACCACAATGTGACAAACTCACACCGCCAGTGTACTAGCTTTGATTAATAGTTCTTTTAAAAAGGATGATCTAGCTAGCTTAGGCTAAAAATGCCTTCTGATAAATATTCTGTGTACTAGGTCTAATGGATGTTGTATAGTTGTATTCGTAAATGTTCTTCTTGGAATAGTTGGATCCACAGTTTTTTGTTTTTGTTTAACAGGATAACACAATTGAGACATTAATTCACGAAACTAGCATACTATATTAAATCTTGACGATATCTGGAAAAAAAAAAAAAACTTTGGTATGTAAGACCAAAAAATGTATTTTCATGTTTTCATGGCCTACTTGAATATCAATGAAGATGATTATGATCACAGTTTACCTTAAGTATGGATAATTAACTGGAGACTGAGGAGCCTAAGCAAATATACATGTAAACACCAATAATATCAGCTAACAAAAAACCGGGAAAAAGGAAAAAAAACAAAAAGAATATATGAAGAAACTTGTAAACAAATGAAAAGATTTACCTCTCAAAATGGTAGTAATGGTGGCTATAAAAATAAACCAATTGGCTCCAACAGCTCCAAGAAACAAGGTCAATTTCAAGAAAACTTAAAAGAGATGAATAGGATTTTTCCTTATGAGATTGAGGTGGAGAGAGAGGAAGTTCAAAGACTTGTTTTGAGAATGTAGAACAATGAAGCTATCTTTTATTTACACTTCTGGGGTGGGTGGTTGGGGCTAACAACATTAGTAATGCGAACTTCGTTCTGTGCACTTAAATTAGGCTAACGTCCTACGATGTAACTCTTTATAATAAACTTGATATGGTAATATGAAAATTACAGTAACAACATGCTATAATAAGTTAAATTATTTGCACCGTCGATGTATAAAATTGAAATCCTAAGTATTAATGAATACAACGACGGGTAAATAAGTTTTATACCGTCAACTTATCTTTACTTGTTATAACATGTAACATACCTTATTTTAAGATTTCAAATCCCACATTTAAAATCGACTTACTCCGTAGATATCTTTTTAGATGATCTCGATCATATAAAAAATTATTTACACTGTGATGTATAAAACTTAAACTCTTATGTTGTAGTTGGTTTCAAGGCCTAGTGGATGATGATCATTTTTTAATGGTAGCTAACGGCTAGTATAAGCAAAGCCATTTGACTGACTTTAGGTTAACAAATATTCCTAATTAATCCTACAAAATTTGGAGCAATCATTTCACAGCAAAGCAAGAATATATTTTTAAAATTGAACATGTGTTTCGTTTTCCCAATTTTTGAGTTTCAACTATTCATGAACTTGAGTTTTCAAATCTTGAAATTGCATATCCTAATAAATCATAATATATAGCACATGGTTTGCATTAATTTTATGTTCATTATAACCTAATGAATCAAACACTGGTTTTAATTCGTTGAAAAATAAATAAAGTGATATAGTTTAGAGTTTTTCTTCAATGAAATATTGCTGGCTCACCTAATGGGGAGATAAAGAAGGTAGTCATCTTGAAATTGAAGTCAGAAAGGTGAAGTGAATATTTCTTTATGTGACAATGCACCTGCCAGAACTAACAAACGTTTGCACCCCCACGAGATCAATATAGTGTGTTTGGTGGGAAAATAAAACTTTAATTTTACTCCAAATATGCACCTTATTTATGTAAAAATGGAAAATGGTGTCTCAAAAAGCTTAGATTAAGAATAGAAGAGTCCGAGCCAAAATGGCTTCTTTTTGCTACCCATTACACTAAAATGGTATGCCTTTTTTTTTTTTAAACCCAAAATGGGCATTGCAAATGTTGCACGAAATGCAACAAATTTTGTTTTTTTTTTTTGGGAAGGAAAAACATAAAGGAAAATGGTTATTTTAAGTTATTTTTAAGTTTTTAACTGCTAAAACTTAAAATAACCATTTTCCTTTAATATTTTCCTTCCCCAACGTCTCTCTCTCTATTCTCTTCCCATTTATACACCACAACCCCTCCTCCACTCATATATTAGAAATTTCAAGAATTCCTCCATTAAATTTCTTTCTCTTTGCCATCAATTTTCTCTTTCCATTAATCTTTGAACCAATGATTTTATAATACTAGACTTGTTTGAAATCTTTAAATTTTGCCCTTTGCCTAACACTCCATAGGTTCCGTGTTCGAACTCCACGTGCAAATAAAATTTTAAAAAAAATTGCAAGGCAAGAAGTTTGGCCTCGCTATGCCGACCCGCATATTCTCTTGTTAAGGACTACCAAAAGTTATGGTTTGACCAAGATAATTTATACCTTCAGGGGCGTACTTACATAAGTATAGTCAGGGGTCCCAAGAGATAACTTTGATAATCTCCTTCACAGCATACGGCCCAAAGATAAGTTTGCCCATTAAAAGTATGCTCTACCTAAACATAAATTTGTTAACGAATTATCAAACTGCGTCACGGGGGCATACTTATGCCTTTGCGGCGACTTTGCCTTGAAGCATATATATGTATTTGTCATTCCAAACTAATTAAGGGTTGCATTGTATAGCAAGATGTTAATTGTTAAACACCTACGTAGGCACGAACCCATTGTCATTAACGTGAGATACTAACTACTATTCGCTAATTCGAAATACCCTATCGTTATGCTGAAGTATATATACGAGGATCCACACGAATCTCGTTAATATTGATTTGTTAATTTCTTTGGGATATAACTTAATTACCACAAACTCATCACAAGGACGCAAAGTTTTATGGTTACTTTAAATTTAATAAATGATTCGAAAAAATCTAAAGATTTCATATTCCGTTAAGTCGACATACCGCTTTGCTGCTTGTCTCGGCGAATTCATACTTATGTTAATTGTTGTTAATTTGAAAACCGAGATTAAGCAGGATTTGGGAACAATTTTCCGATAAGAAGATTAAAATGAAGCTCGACCCGAGGCATACTTTTTTAGAAATGAAAAGGCCGAATATTTTAAGGAAAAATTTTTAGTTATATTTAGTTATGGGGACCCGGGGATTTTTAAAGTTTGTTTAACAAAAAGTACGGAGGGGGGGTTTTAGTTATGTTTAGTTATGGGGGGCCCCGGATAATTTTGATAATTCCTTCACAAAGTTATGGGGGTCCGGATACAAGTTTGCCCTTTTGGTATGCCCCATCCATAAATTTGTTAACAATTATCAAACTTTTAATGGGGCATACTTAGCCTTATGGGCACTTTCCAACATATATATGTATTTGTCATTCCAAACTAATTAGGGGTTGTTGATAGCAAGATGTTAATTTTTAAAACCCCAAGAGGCACAACCCCATTGTCATTAACGGAGATACAAACCCACTATTCGCTTAATTCAACAATTTATTGTTAGGTTTTAAAATATATATACGAGGATCCAACGAATCGGGAATATTGATTTTTTAATTTTTCTGGGATATAATTTTTCCCAAAAACCCTCCGTCATGGACGCAAATTTTATGGTTTTTTAAATTTAAAAATTTGGGATTCGAAAAAAATCTAGTACCTATATTGAAGTTGGCCCATATCGTTTGGGGTTTGCTTTTGGTGAATTCATACTTATGTTAATTGTTGTTAATTTTCCGAGATTAAGCATGTGATTTGGGAACAAATTTGCAAAAGGGTTAAAAATTAAGCTCAAATTTAGGGGTACTTTCAGAAATAAAAAACCGAATTTTTTTTGGGAGGGGGAACTTTTAGTTATATTTAGTTATGGGACCCGGGATTTTTTATTTGTGTTTAACTGCCCCTTTAAAAAATTTTTAAAGATGTTTAGTTACCCCGGGCCCGCATAATTTTGAAAATAAACGTGCTTTCACCACAAGGATAGTTGTTTTTCGTTCTTTCCCCTTTATGGCATTGCTAAAAAAAGGGAAAAGAAGTTGCACAAATGCAAAAATTTTTTTTTTTTTTTTTTAATTTGTTTTTTATTTTAAAAAACGAAATTTAAAAAAAAAAAATTGTTGATTTCGTGCAACTTTCCACGAAATACCCTTTTTTTAAAAAAAAAAAGGATGTTTTGGTGTAATGCCGTAAAAAGAAGCCATTTTGGCCCCGGGCCCAAAAAGAATTCCCGATCTATGCATGATTTTCTCGTACCCTTTTTGGTTTTTTATTCAACTACAAGTATAAAAAAAAAATGTTTAGGAAATTTAATTTGAAGTTTTTTGCCATTTGAAAATAAAGATTCTAAAGTACATGCACTTGGTTTTTCCTTCTTATTTCTCAAAATACAAAAATAAATAAATTCATTTATTGCTATAATAGGGGCACAAAGAAACCACCCTTAGTTTTTCAACTATATCTACATGAAGTGTACTTAGATGACGATTAAAATTGTAATATATCGAATAGGGGTAATTTATTCGGGACGGGGATTTGATTGTTCCACAAGATATAAAAAGTATGAGTAGATATATTA
>NC_081344.1:61316023-61348331 GCF_029784015.1 Lycium ferocissimum
AAAAATTGATATATATTTTTCAAATTAATAATATTTAATTGTGATTAACTATAAAACTTAAAAGAAGACTTTTTTTGTGAGAACGTTATGGATTGGATGTTGACAAAAAGATAATATTTATAAATATAATGCCATAACATTATTCAAATGTTTGACACAAAAAATCCATCAAATGTAAGTGAAAAATAAACGACATGCGCAATGAAAGCAAATAACTTAAAATTGAAAATATAACCTAAATTCAAAATCCAAAAGAAAAAGTTTAACATAATACTCTTATGTCAAATTCCAACATTACATAGTAAAAGTTCCAACGTAACTTAAGTAAATAATTCAAAGAAAAGGGAAAATATAAGTTTATAACCTCATTCACAACGAAATTCTACTTTAATAACGTCACTCGTTATATGTCAAGTTTGTTAATGACTTATTCTTTCCAATATTAAGAGGTGTAGGTTCAAAAATTAGAATAATAATACGGTTATGCTAAATGAAAAAAATAAAAAAAATAAAAATAAAAACGAGCAATTACATGGAACCACACGAAGTTATTTTCTTCCACTTAGTTTTATATAGGAAACAATTTTAAGCAATTCACATCAAGGGCAAATTTCAAATAAATAAAAAATGCTTACATCAACCAAATTAATAATAAAAAATGCTCACATCAACCAAAATTCTACATATCCAAGAAAACCAACATGTAAGAAAAGAGTACCAAAAGGAAGATAAGGCCTTTGTTTCATAAATAACAACACCCAAATGAGAAAATTGTGACTGTTAAAGAGAATACGGAAGCATATGTGAAGCTTATCAAGACCTAATATTACTGTTATTAATTGTTAACAGTACATCTTAACTGTTAAGTAAATAACAATATTTACCCAAAAAATATTTCAAAAAGGCATGAGAAAAATCCGCTAATCCCTCTAGTATGTCAAACCCAACAATGATACTATGTCAGACCAAGACCCCTCTCCCAACAGCAAATCAAAATCACTATTCCCATTATATCCATTCCAGTGTTGTTGTGGACATTGTTGTTCAATAGAACCAAGTTCTTGAACATAATTAATTGATGGTTGTTCAAATGCACCAAGGATAAAATAAGAATTTAAAAAAGTCAATTAAGATTAAGGGGGAGAATGATTAGTCAATTAAGATTAAGGGGGAGAATGATTATTGTTTAAAGTTGGGGGAGTTTGATTTTTAAAGTAAAGTTGGGAGGTGAAAATGATTTTTACCCATTTGAAAATTACATAAAAAGTACAATAAGTCTACAGAATTAGCAATTCACAATTTATGAAAACAGTTGGAGAAAATCGTAGTCAAAAAAATAACTGTTTGACTCCGCAAATAGTAAAACCCTCGTATAAATTGTGACAGAGGGAGTAAAAGGTTTTACTATGTAGCACAAGCACATCTGACGTACCTTTTTTGTGATTTAAGATATTACAATCATCATCCTTATTGTGATTATTTGTAACGCAACTAATACTAAATGAAAAGAAAAAAATGTAATGTACCGTAACTATTCTCGTGGCACGAATTATTGGATGTTAAATTTTGTAACTTAGACTCTTTATGCTACAAAAATGGTGTGCATAATTCTGAGGCTTACTTATCATATGAAGGCAGAAATGGTGATCTTTGCTTGGAATTCGTCGAATTCAAACTCTTAATGCGAAAAAGAAAAAGAAAAAAAGGCTTTTAATGCTGGTAAGAGATGGCAAATTGACAGGTTCACTTAAATTCCAGTTGTTTGTCAACCTGCTGAACGTTGACCTCAGCATTTACAGCATTTGTGGATGTTTGTCCCTAGAATATCTAATGGACTGCTTTATTTAGTGTGATACATATGTAATAATGGATCATCGTTTGTGTAGTATATTTTCAGTTGCTCAAAAATACTCAATGTGCAGTAAATCCAACTACCTTTGTGTTTGTGAAGTTTGGAAATAGAAAAATTCCTTCCGTCCAACAAAAGAGATTATAGGATACAAGTCATTTATTTGGGAGCCGTTTGGACATGATTTAATCTCATGGGATGAAATCATGAAATAAAATCATGAGATAAAATCATGTTTGGACATTGCAATTTGGATTTCTTAGTTGCAGTTCTTTCTATAAACATAAAAACCCCACAAGTTGTGAAAACCATTAAAAAAAAAATCAATTCTTATATAATCTTACTAAATGAGTAAATCATAGTTCATAATAAAATTAATACGCTACTGAAGAGAACTTTTCTAAAAAATACATTCATTGATCAAGGAATTTAGTTTAATAAAAAGAAAAATTCAATATGAATAAAGAATGTAACTACTATTTAATATAATTCTCCCACATGGTACGAACAATGTATCTACCAACTTATGGTTGGTAAACATAATTGGTAAATATATCTACCAACTTATGGGTCTTTTTTTGAAAAAATTTCACTTATAAACAATTTATGAGTCAAAATTACATAGTCATAACCCATATTTTAAATTACAAACCTATAGCCCAACATTTCATAGCCCAACTTAAATATTCAACTTTATACACCCACTGTAGATAATGTATCAACCTTGTATAAAAGTGTATAATAGTGTATAAGAGGTGTTTATATACACTTCTACATTGTTATACAATATTATACAAATTTATACCAGAAGTGTTTATACATAATGTATCAGAGGTGTTTAAACACACTGCTACGCTATATAAAAGTGTATAATAATGTATAAGAGATGTATAACCATAAATTTCACACTGCACGCACAAAATCACAATGCACAAATGTATAATAATGCATAAGAGGTGTTTATACAGACTTCTATGCCGATATACAATATTATACAAATTTATACAATTATTGGCGTTTATACACACATCTATACCGTATAAAAGTGTATAATAATGTGTAAGAGATTTATCGTACATGAAGCGAGTAATTATCTGTTTTTGCCCACAGATTGATCTCCCAAAAACACCAGCTTGTACTTTACTAATGGCGGCACCACCGCCACTGGAATTTAATTTTCCTTCTCTTCTTCTTCTCCACACACACACACACACTTTCTCTTTCTCTTTAAATGATCAGATCTAAATCGGTGGAAGTTCACATTCAAATCCCATATCTATAAATTACTTCTTGAAAAAAACATTTGTGTGCTACTGTGATATCATCTATATACCTCCACTATATCTGGTTAATTTATTAACACCTATATTTTTCATCTGAAAATGGAGGTGTTGGGTATTTCTGAATGCCCCAGTGATTGTAACAAGGAGAATATCTCACCTATAGCTATTCAGAAAAATTGGCCAACTCGGGTAAACTATTAAAAATGGGCTAAAACGGGTAATTATTTTACCTTGATTGTTATAGAGTGTAAAAATCCCTATTTTTTTTTCAAAATATCAACGTATGGGTCAAATTTTACATTTACATTTTTTGAAATCATGATTTCAAATCCCAAATCATGCCTTTTTGGATGATTTGGGATTTCATTTCATGAGATGAAATCGAGAATGATGCCTTTTCCAAACGCTTATTTCATCTCATGAGATGAAATCGCACGTCCAAACGCCTACTTGGAGTTAGAAGTTTAAATGGTCACTCAACTTTGGGTAATTTGACACCATAGTCACTCAACTTTGTTGTCTTTTAAAAGTCACTCAACTTTGAGTTAGAAGCTTGAATGGTCACACAACTTTGAATAATTGACCATCATAGTCACTCAACTTTGATTTGTCTTCTAAAAGTCACTCAACTTTGACTAGTTAGCTTTAATGGTCATTTTAGTCCGAATATAATTTCCGGTACCTATTTAAAGATGTGTGGCTATAAATTTTTAGGATTCAACTCATCATAATTAGTGCATATAATACTAAGTTTGAGAATATTATTCACACTAAACATAAAAATAATGAACTTATAAATATCTATAAAAAGTTAGATTTAAAAAGCAACTTAGGTTGGAACAAATCCTTCTGTTCAATAAAAGAGATGATAGGATACAAGTTCCGTTACTGGATCCGTTTGTGAAATTACGCATATTTCTATTAAATTCCTCCCTTGCCATGTAGTACAACAAGTGAACAACGACGTACCTAGTGAAATCTCACAATGTGGGGTCTGGAGAGGGTAAAGCGTACGCAGACCTTACCCCTACAATGTAGGGACGCTGTTTCCGAAAGACCCTCGACTCAAGAGAAAGCATGGCAAAACAAATCAGATAAGGACAAGCAATTCAAAGCAGTATGAAAATGAAATAGTGCAAGATCAAAGACCATGAAGCAACGAAGCTCCGCCTTGTAATATCATCGCGCAAAGTTCAGCCACCCAAAATATAACTGACATTACATCCATAAGTTGCTTCGCATCACTGCTGAACCATTTGCACCACACTATGAGACCGTCTAGAAGAACAAGTTAAGCACTCGCCATACCTCATCGAGAACAAGTAGTCAAATACTCCATTTCCACATGGAACCAAAAGCTCAGAAATGAATTTAGAGAACAAATAAGACTAACACTACAGTATCTCATCAAATAGTTCAATGACCTGTGCTGAAAACCACATCAATAAGATCACGGGCCAATCCAAGACACTTGATATACCCTCTTCGTTTGGCATCATCAAGGTGTCCTGTATCAACCATTAGCCAAAGGAGACTTTCGTGCAGTTAAGAAGGTGCTTCAATCACTGGCTTTGTCATTTGCAACATCCCGAAGGACTAATACAACAAAACTGCAAACACAACCTCAAGAAACACACAATAGTTACGCATTCTCAATATCTGACCACAACTGGACCACAGCCAATCGAATAACAAGCAGGCGATGTAGCATCTG
Organism: Lycium ferocissimum; assembly: GCF_029784015.1. NCBI lineage: Eukaryota > Viridiplantae > Streptophyta > Magnoliopsida > Solanales > Solanaceae > Lycium > Lycium ferocissimum. The sequence continues at coordinate 61,320,870 of NC_081344.1, forward strand.
CAAATAGAATAGGCACTCTGGATGCAAATTCTGTAAAAATGAAACAAGCAACCTCTCAATCTTCAGTGCGGACCTAGCAACCATTAGCTTTTCTTGGAGAACACACTTAAAAAAGCCAACTGTATCACATAATTTAACGAAGCGAAGAAATTGAAGTCAAATTATTCCAACACGGCGGCCCTTAGGCCTGCCTTAACTGGATCTACTTTATCCAGAATTTTGATTACACCAGATACAAGATTCCAAATGCATTCAATAAAGAGAGACACGATCAAAATTTGACGATTGAAAAAATAGAAGAGGCTGAACAATAAACATCAAGAAGTGTAACAGCAAATAATCAGTTACAACCATTATATTAGCCTATTGTTTGATTCGGAAAAGAAGTCTACTGTACACAACCGCTGCATAATCTCACCAACTGAAAATGGGGATCCAGGCAATCAGCGCTGAATTCCAGGTTCAAATGAAGACCAACAAATTTTTACATGCAGTTACTCTGATACTGAAACTTCTTGGTCTACTCTCCAATAGTTTGCATCATTGTACTCTTTTATTCCTTCCCCACCATCATCTGTACTCTCCTTTTCAGGACTCTTGGTAACAATGCTCCTTTTCAATGGAGCAGCCTCCCCAACTATCCCCTCTTTTAGAGCATGTTCCATTGCCTTTTCAGTACCCTCTAATTCTACACCGACAAATTCAACATCCTCTTCAAACAAAGAAGAAGGAACGGTAGCTGCTTTCTGACAAGACTCAGATCTATATGAACTTTTGCTAGAATCTGGAGATGTTGAGACACCATTTGGAATAGATTCTTCACTACCACTAGAAGTGGAGCTTACCACAGGAGTCGCTGCCTCCACTGAATCGGCCAGAGGGCCACTAGAGTTACTAGAATCTTCAAATGGGTTCACACTGGATCTACCAACTTGAAAATCTGATGCATTCCCCCATGCTGCCCATTCAGGCATAGGCCTGTGTCCAAAGGGGTCATCATTGTCTGTCGTCTCAAAGCGGAAGAAACCCATGTCATCTGACTGACCTGCTTTCTCATTTTGTTGATTGAAGTTACCGCCATTAACAGAATTCGATCCACCAAATCCACTAAAGGCATTTGAACTAGAAGTAGGTGTTCCATCTGTAGAATTTTTGCTCTCAGCCAAGTCATCCTCCTCTCCAACTACCACCTCGTCATCACTATTGCTATTCCCACCATTTGATGTTCCATTAAGGTTGATCTCTTCCATTGCCTCTGTAGGTGAGGTGTTCATAGGTGCATCACCAAGTCTATCATCTTGAAAAGCAAACCAGTTTGAGTTTGTGAACAAACTGCTGCAGAGAGTGGGAAAAAATGTAAACCGAACTGTCACACGCAAGCGGTACTAAGTCTATATAGAAAGAAAACAGATGCTATAACCTTGCCTGCATACTAAGTTACCATTTTTTAACACTCTCAAAGGAACCAAGGGAACACAAGGGCATGCATTTCCTATTTGGGGGTTGTGTGTGTGTTGGGGTGGGGGGGTCTCGCTTTTTCTTTCTCCTTATCCTCGCTCATTTTCCTTTTTTCTTGCATTTAAAATATAAGGGTGTTTGTTTGGAGAGACAATTTATTTTCAATTGCCTACACCCAATTATAGTGCAGAAAACACGTGCTGTAATGACTCCTGCACAGTTATCCTTCAAAACTACAGAACTGTGAACTCACCTCCCCTGCTCATCTCCCAATCGAAGGGATGATATCACAACTTCAGCAGACTCATCATCAAAGTAAACATCCTACATGGCATGACCATAAAACTGTGAGAACACTAGAGGCTTATGATAACATCAAGAAAAAAATTGACAGACCTTTAAAAACATTCAAAAGGAAGTAATGTCAATCACGGAATAAAAGCATTACCTCATCATCTCGTTCAAGAGCTGCATGACCCTGTAAACAAGTAACGAAGACCATGAATGAATTGCAAATGTGTAACCATGACTCAACTGCACCCCACAGTTACATGCACAGGTCCCCGAGTTGTATTTCTCTTCTCTTCTCTTCTCTTCTGCTTACAGAACAACACCCTCTCTCAACCAACCCCAACCCCACCCCTCTAACCTTCTTTTACAAAAAAAGGAAAAGAATAGCTGAGAAATTAACACTGATTTAAATGCATTAGGTAAACTTACCTCTTCAGCATCATTGTTGTCATATATGGTGTATCTGAATGCTTGGCTAAGATTATTGGCTAAAGCTGCTACATCATAATCTCTGTCATGAACATCTTCCTCATCACTGTCTCTCATCCGATCTTGCATTGCAGTTGGTCGGCTGCTCATAATTAGTAAACTCATCATGACCATATTCCAGTAGTTGATACAGGAATCAATAAGGGCAGTAGAGAGGAAGGGGCAGCAGGGAAGTAATCTGGAACATTTTCAGTTCTTTTGCCAACCAAAAGAACTCAAAATAACCACCTCTCATTCTCCACTTCTTCGAAAATCTCTGACAACTATGTTTATACTACTCAGATGAGCTCTCCTTGACTATCTGATTAAATGATTTTATTAGAAGCTTTCTTTGGTTGAGAAAGGTAACATGTGATTCTTTTTTTGATAACCGTGGTGTCCAAGCTAGCTTGCGCGCACCTCAATTAGTTCCACGAGATACCTGCCACCTCCCACCAGCAACAGGTATCAAGTAACTCTGTCCACCAAGGCTAGAACAGATGAGAAAATTCACCTAGTGTTTTGACTCTGCTGGGATTTGAACCTGAGACCTCATTGACCACTAGGCCATATCCATGGGTGCAGGTAACATGTGATTTTTACTAGAAGCTTTTCGTCTAATTAATGAGGACACCTCTTGTCACTACTAGATCACAATAACGGACATGACTGTGGTCTCCAAAAGCGCATTGTTACAACTAGTTCTTTGTTTTCCCACCCACCACTTATTTTTCCTACCCTATTCTTGACCTATTCCTCTATATGCTAGAAAGCCCATACATGAAAGCAGTAGGTCCAATGGACAGAAAACGGTGCTCACAAGGACAACAATACTATGTGACTGAAGAGTACTAATCTGTGTTAATACTTCTCTCTGCTTACCGCTACAATCTTTTGATAACTCTGTTTACTTTTCCATTTTATCATTCCACCAGGTTAGGGCAGACTTGACATGCATGCAAATGACATGGTTCAACTAGGATAGCTTTATTAAAGAATCCTAACACTATGAAATGGTATAGCTGATGTAGTTGTTCCACTAACATTAGGTTAGAACTTGCATGTCCATATAGGATAAGCATGAAATTTAAAGAACCACTTAAAAATCGAGAAATCTTAATTTTCTGTAACAGACGAATTATTAAGAAGTGGCATGACATGGACCTAATAGAGCAGAATGGACAAAGGGAATTCATATAGCCGACCCTAATTAATTTGGGATCAGGACATATTTGATTGATAGACTAACATTACAGATGATATAATATTGGTGATCAGTTACAACTTACACAATTAAAAAGAAGCAAAACTTACCCACAAGCCCATCGGTAGACATTTTCGATTGTATTACGCTCCTGTAAGACGGTAGTTTGCCAATCACTCCATTCCATATTTTTCTGGTGTAAAGAATACAGACTAGCATGTGAGATGCAATTGCACAAAATCCGATGCCATTAATAGCTATTATACAGAATGCCATGAGGCAGAACCTTTCAGCAACTTCTGCTACGCGATCAATATGATGAGCCAAAACAATAACAAAGGATCTAATGAGATACTCCACAATCATAAGAGCGATATTTCTTAACAAAGTGATTTCACATTGTGAAAAGTAATGTGGCACTTAAACATCAATTAAACAGTTTTTTACTACCCCACACAGTAAAATCAGTGCCAGTGCACTCTTCCCAACAACTAAAGCAAGCTAAGATCAATTTCATATCAAAGACAACCTTTTCGAAGCATGGGTGGGTAGGTAATTGTATGTTGAAATTGTTTGCCAGCGTCCATCCTAAATTCTTTTTTAGTTGAGGGGAAGAGCATTGCTTAGAGACACGAACATATAAAGTATTTAACCCTTTTTTATGATGGTAGTGTTCGGGCCAACTTCGCGCACCTCGACTTCTTCCCGTGTATCTGTTACCTCCTATCGCACAGCTACGGGTAACTTTGTATTTACCCTCTGCTGGAATTTGAAGCTGAGACCTCATGGTCCTTCTATCACTTCTCTGACCACTAGGCCACCCAAGGATGCTCATATGAAATTCTAACAATTAAACTTTCAACACCATTGAACAATTGTTCAGAGAAATGTTTCAAAATCTGATTGAACAATTTTGGTTGATGTGCTCATTTGCAGTTCATTTTCGTTTAAAGCATATCAAGCAACTAAGTACAAAACTATCACACACCTCAAGATGTGCTTGAATGTAGATGTCATTCTTTCCCAGCTGAACAAGTTTGTTAGAAATCCGTGTTATATGTCCTATGTTACCCACTCGGGGTGCTCGTTGCCCAGTGGCAGGTAAAGTTGGCTGCATCAATCAAGAAATACCATTAGAACATTTCAAGATGTTAAATGCAGTGAGGTTGCAAGGTTCTCATTTAACATATTTCTTATCTAGGAGAGAATGAGGTAGAATAATTAGAAAAAAACCAGAAGGCACCACAATTTTCAAAACCTAAAACTTGATAGAAAGAAAATCAGTTATTCACAAATATCAACCTGTTTTTCATCACTAGAGACTGTAGACTGTTTATCCGTTTGAAGTATCTTCCCAATCAAATCGCACTCTTCAAAAAGATGGTCAACAATGATATTGCTTTTGCTTTCCACGCAGGAGTATATTATACTCTCCACGTGATGATGTAATGCATTATTGTAAGGGTACCTATACAACAATTAAGTAATTTATTAGAACGCCAAAGAAGTAAAAAGAAAGTCACCAACGCAATATCAATGGCTTTTGGTGCCTAACCAGCCAGTGAGTTCTAGAATCCATGAGCATAGACAAAAATCTTACTCAAAAAAGAGATCCAGGACTCTTTCAATTGTCCCAGAGCTGATCAACTCTTTCTCTGCAGCTTCATTGCCAGCTTTCAGTAGCACGGAAATGAATTCCACAATCTACAATAAAGAAGCAAACCACAAAGATATAAAGATCAAGAGACCCAGTGAGATAGTCAACTCGACTATTTAGCAGCCAAAATGAAAGTACACATGAATGTTGAACATAGTTTCATATTAACACTCTTTCTAAGCTTCTATTCCACTGACTAAATGCTGATAAATATTTTTCAACCAATCCACTAAATATAACAAGACGGGCTATCAGGCTATTTACAATTCATTCACAATACGAACAAGAAACGACTTCATCTCTACAGATAAGAGAAGTCCATTCTATTGGAAATTCTAGCTTTGAAAATCCTTCTGAATAACACCAATCAGCCTAAAATAACCAAAACTTGAAATAAAAGAAGATCGGCTCACACATTGCAAGAACGTAGACAATACAAACCTTTAAGCGATGCTTCCCTAAAGGTGGTCTGAGTTCACCATATGTTGTAGGCAGAATCTTCTCATCAGAGGTCACGTTCAACAGCTTGACCAAGTCACCTGTGCCAGAATGAGCCACAATTATGAAACATCTTTAAGATGAGCTTCAAGGGGCAGCAAACACATCAGTTGTATCATGAAGCAAAAAAAATCTTTTTCTTTCTTATGATGGCTTTGCATTTTCATGCTTTACTACCGCCCACTCTCTAAGAAAACTGTGACTTGATCTCTAAGGGTAGAAACATATTTAAACAAGTATTTAACAATTCAAAATCATATCAACTTTTGCAAAACGAAACTTACCAAGTTTAGGCAGCATTGCACCAATAGTGTCAGGACTGACATGCATGGGTGACTCGTAAACATGCTGGCTCCGGAAGGAATACATCATAAATGATGGGATTGATCTTTTTGAATCCAACAGAGATATGCAGACAGTCAAAGAATGGACAAGGGCAGACTTTGAGTGTGAATCTTCAAGGGCATGACCAAATATCCTTGCTACAAAGCTACATGTAAAGAAAATAGATAAACTAAATCAGTCAAAAGTTTACCATCACTAGAAAAGAATGCCAGGGAAAAAAACAGCTTTCCAGAAAAGTATCAATTGGAACCCCACATACCTTGGGCTAGATAGTTTAGTAGCCAGAGGCGATGGTGTGCTTCTAGTTATTGCACATAGCGTCTCTGCTGCATTAGCATGTACTTCAGGAGGACTCTGGACAATAAAACACAGGACAACAGAAATGATAAATCAGCTCCTTTAAAGGGGTAGCTAATTCTAGCTAGGCCTTTTAAAAACAGAAAAACATCAACGCTTGTTGGGTAATTGGAATACTACTTTGGGCATCTCCCTTCACCCCTGCCCCCGCCCAACGAAAGAGGACCATAAAATTTAAAAAAATAAAGAAGCTACATCTACGCGTGGAAATAAAAAAGACAGGGAAATAAATGAGACATTGCTATATCAGACCATCTAACAGTGATAATGACGGCTGAAATGATCCGTTGCCCCTAAAACTCTATCTTGATAATTTACCAAGCTGATTGGTAAACAGCCATTGTGAAGCCATCAGTTCCTGCTGTCTTTTTTAACCAAGAAAGTGACAAAAATGCCATTGTCAAATGCACCGTTCCTGATGGTTGCCAGGATCTCAGCCTACTCAAAAGGCTCTTCAAGTTCATTGCTTCCAACTTCTGTGATGGCTGGTAAATCCTCAAAGTGGATTGTAGGTCTACATGCTCATTTCCATGTAAAGCTTCTGATAAATGTCCAAAAATTTCATCCTTTATTTGATTCTTGTCTTCAACAATTCATTATCGATCTAAAGCTTATCAGTATTGTTATATCTTCTATGAGAGAGTGTCATTTTCTGAAAGTATTTGGTATTCTTGTCTCCCTCTTTGAGCCAGAGACATCTAGACTTCTGTCTCCAAAAAATCTCTTCTGATTTTCCCCGTTGTAGTACTTCAAGCTTCAGACCCATAGACTTTGTATTTTCAGAATTTACATGGTCATAAAGCTCTGATTTCTGCATTTTGTTCGATCAGCATTAACTCCCCCAAGGCTCTACTTCTGTGTCTCAATTTTCCCATAGAACCTCCTTGTTCCATGTTGTAATATCCTCCTTAAGGCATTTCAATGTTTGCATCAGAATAAAGCCAGGAGTGTCATTTATTGAATAACTTTGCCAACTCTCTTTTATCTTGTCTAGAAACCCTTCAATTTGAAGCCACATATTCTCAAACTTGAAGTATGATGTATTAGCTACCCTTTCTCCATTTCCAAGTTGTACTGGCTTGTGATCTGAGAATACTCTGTGGAAACAGATTGTTTAAATGTCTTAGAACAGTAATTCCACTCTGTAGGTGATAAAGAATTTTTCTATTCTTGAAGATTGGACGGCTTGTTCACCACTGGACTGAGATAGAACACCCCTGAAGTAGTAGTAGATCAATAAGTCCCAAGTCTTAAATGATGTCTGAAAATCCCCTCATTGCTCTTGATACGTGGATACACTTTAACCTCACTTTCAAATCTGCAAACGTTGAAATAACCAGCAATAATCCATTGCTCAAACTAAAACCACCTAACCATAGCCAATTCATGCCATAGCTCCTCTCATTTTAGATTTGATTGTAGCCTCTATACCCCTGTGAAACACCATCTGATGTTCTCATGTAGACTACTTTCACGTAGGCATGATAAAGAATAGGAACCCTGCTGTATCCATGAACATCTCCACTCTCTTTTGTCCCAAATGATTATTGTTCTACCCCTTGTGCCACTCGATTTCCATTCTGCCCGATCAAATCACGTGTTTCCGCAACTTTGTCAAACCAGCATTGGTAACCATTCCTCAATTTCCATTTACTCGAGACATACTATATCAGTTCTCCATGTCTGAATTAAAAATTTCAAAGTTCCCCTTTTTAGCACTTTCATTTACAACCCACCCACCCACCCCCCACCCGGCAAGAAGCCAGCTGGATTTTTAAACTTCATTCGGGAAAACCTTAGTGATGTCTGCCCTTATCCATTTGTCCCCCCTCATAATTGACCAAACACTTCAAATTCTTACTTTCTTTCTCCATTTTTAACTTTCCAGATGAACTTGATGTTTCTCTGTTGAGTTGAAATTGCCGCTTCTGCTCCATATGTAAGACCATATCCAGGAGCTCCTATTCAGATCCATTGACGTTGATTACAAAGGCCTTGCATCCCTTCCCCAAGGCCATCTTGATTTATTTGTTATGTCTCAATGACGGCCAGTGTCTGAATGATCTGGGAAGAGCCTTCCACTTGTCATGGTAAAGCTAGACAAGCAAAGTGAGATGGAGAAGAGAAATTAGTGCCGGAACTCACAATTGACCTCTCTGAAGTCTGCATTAGCTTCCTGATCAGAGAGAATTTTTGCCGATGGTTCTCTCATCATTGGCATCAGAGGGGATGTAAGAAGAGAGAGCCGAGCTGGTGATCAGTTGTGGATTATCTGAAGAGAATGGGGTCTAGATTTTGATCTTAAAATCTTTAAAATAGTTAGTTCTTGGGTCAGATAGTAACCCCTTAAATCACCAATACTTGGCCACTTTAACCTCTTTTTTTTTTGAAAAACTTTTGAATTGGGCTCTTATAATAAATATTATCCAACCTTTGGCCCAATTCATTACCAGTCGACCAATTGCATTTTTAATTGGACACCATTGCATTTTGAATTGCATTGCCTGCAAGTTGATGCTACTGGATTTTGTAACTTCAAGATAAAAGGAGGCGACCCCTTCATCTTTGCCGGCTTCCCTACCAATTCGTTTCCTCCTCACACGAATATCCGACCAGACCGAAATTTCAAATCTCCAACCTCTCTCATCTAGGTGAATATTCACTGGCAACTCTCTGTTGAATTTCTTTATGTAAATCCTGACCCCGACTAACTGGGACTTGTTCCTTCTATCCTCTTTGACTCCACATAATTCCCCGATGGTGTTAAAGGTGTTTAACGACCAGGCATGTGCTGCGATACCAAAAACTTTGATCCAGCGATGTTCCTCAATTTTTGCCGCAAATTCTGAACCTACAACCGGAGACCACCATCGGGGTCAATCATCTCCCCTTCCAAAACCAGGGCTTGCATGTACTCGAACAGCCACCAACCTCTATGGAAGCTTAAATAGGAATTAGTCATGATTCATAGGTGAAACCTGTAGAGCAACATATATTTTCCATCTATCAAGGAGCCATTTTGAATCTTCTCTGAATTGGGATATGAACAATATTTGTACCAATCCTGTGGAGATGATATCTTTCTATACCATCTTTGACTCAGAAGTCAGAACAAGCTTATTTTTGTAGATATGTTCTACGCTTGTCAAAGCAGTAGTGCAAAATCATCCATCGTTATCCTTATTGCAAGATGAATATGGCACCTCGACAACTTGTAAACGTCAACCAGAACATATATATATATATATATATATATATATATATATAACATAATATATATATATATATATATATATATATATATATATATATATCCAAGGAATACTAATGAAAGTAGCAGATAAGCAGGTTACAGCAAGTCTTTGCAACTTACAGAAGGGCTCAATTTATCCACGATCATTTCTAAAAGATTGCTGTCAGCTAACCATTGCATCACATCTGTCGTGTTAGGGTAGATTTGATCATCGGCACCTACAAGTCGCACCAAAACCTATAAAGAAACAGCTCATCAGAGGAATGTCTTCACCAGATCAATTCTCAAAGTTAACTATATTCACAATCATACACAAAGGTTGCGGTAGATGAAAATGCAGAACTGAAATACTAACCTCCATTATGGATGTTATACCAATCAAATCCACCATCTGGCGGAAAACATCATGGTGCGCCTGTAAGAAAATCAAAATGATTTGGAATATAAACAATTCTTTTGGAAGGGAGGAGAGGGAAGATGAAAAAGGAAAAAACATGTGCACATTGTTAAGGAGGTCTATTAAGCATTAAATCAATATCATCTCTAAGTTTTCCATGTGGAGGAGTTAGATATGGTCTCCTTTGTATTAACGCACTCCATGCAATAAGATGCCCAGAGAAACCTTTCTTCCAAGAAGTGGTTCCATTCAATTATTTAATAGACAACTTGAGCAAGTTCTGGGCTCTTAACCCTCCTTGCTGACCACCCACCACATCTAAATAGATAGGCAAAAGTAAAGTTAAATGACATCTGGATTCTGCTTGTCCAACAGACTAAATATAACTCAAGAAATCATTATGCAGTTTACTAAACCCATAACTATGTTTTCCTTATCAACACTTGTTATTGGGACAAGTTAACTATAGTTACTACTCCCTCCGTCCCAATTTATGTGGCACCATTTGACTAGGCACGGAGTTTAAGAAAGAAAGGAAGACTTTTAAAATTTGTGGTCCAAAACAAGTCTTACATATTTGTGTGGGTCATGAGATACAGGGACTTTTATTGAGACAGGTCAGCATAAAAGACGCAAGAAACATGAGAGGAGGTGATGAAGAGAAAAAAGAGCCAACTCAAATTTGCAAAGAGAAATGACCCTACTCACTATCCTTCCCCCAAAAGAAGGGGAACCCGGCCTTGAGAGGACTCAAACTACAACCAATACCACGGGGAGGAAAGATAGGAACAATTGGTAGTCTCAAGAAGGAAACTAAGGCTATTGCACAGTGCAATTGGGTGGTTCTCCTGGGCGAGTTTTTTGTGTTGGGGCGTAAGCCCAGAAAACTTTTTCAAATTCAAACGGAATTTGTTAAATAAGTCCTAAATATAATGCCCAATTTCTCAAAAATCAACTGTAATTACTCAAATGTTTTAAAAAGGAACTGAACAATTAAATATAAAAGTCAAGACCTTTTTTTATTGCAAGAGGCCCTAATATATGTTTTTCCCAACTCTTTTATCTTTTCTTCTACTATCTCAAAAAAAGTAACGGACAGTCACTTGTGCTTGTAAGTAGCATATAATAAATTGTTTTGATTAATTTTTTGTGGGGATGGAGCACATCTATATTTATTTTTCACTTATTTATAGTTTTCTTCAAAATTTTATGCAATTTTACCTATTTAAAATATTTTATTGTGATTGTATATTTTATGAAATACTGAAAATTAAATACCCATGGGGCTTACGCCTCGCCTTACGCCCCCGCCTTTTAAAACACTAATTTAAGGTAATGGCAAAACAGAGGGTTTATCTCTAGAGGTGCGGACGAGAAATAGAGGCAGCACAAAGAGGAAAAGGACTAACACATAATAATGAAATTAACAAGCTTAGAGGGCACATCAAGAAGATGACTTTACATTGCCTAAATAAAAACCTGCTGCCTAATCTCATATCAAAAGATAATATGACATTAGAAAAGAATAATGCTAAAGAACATCAAGTAAGCATCTCTAAGAACGAATTAAAATGGCACAACCACAATAAATATACATAAATTGTTTTTTGATAAATAAATATGTATACACGTTTATAAAGATTAAAATAGCTACCAAATGAAAAATTGCATTGGAATGCAAGAGCAAATATGTAACAAACGAAAATGTGTGGCCTTCTAAGGTTGAACTGATTTTAGAGAGAGAAACTATAAAGATTCAATTTCTGTTTCTTACAGAAGGGGAACTTGTGTTTCTTGCAACTTCTGGACACTCTAGAAAATGGACAAAAAAAAAATTATATCTAATCTACCAGCGTCAATGAAATGCATTTTTATTTCTTTCAAACATAAATTTATGATTTGTTGGACGTAAATTGAAAAACGGATGAAGAATGACCATAAAGGCCACACACTAGATAAGCAATTTATAATAGCATGGTGTAAATAGTAGATTATATTTAGTTAGGTGGAGAATAGATATTTTCTAGTTAGCCTCCATTGTTAACCAAAAAATGTTAAGAGTTAGAGAGGTTGTATTTGACCATATGAATTGAGTTATTGATGAATGTAAAACCATAACTCAAGCCAATCTTTGCGGTCTCATTTCAATTGCTGCTTTGTTTTTAAAAAAAAAAAAAAATCTTTAGCACTAACATAATATATCAACATAGCATACTGGACAAAATATATCATCATAGCATACTACAAATTTTTCCAAGTTGTTGATTTCCACTAACAAAATTCTTTTGTTGACAATAAATATCTTGTTCATTCTTTGGGAAATAGAGATTCAAAATCTTAACTATATGAAGCGGCAAATATTAGTAGCCTGCAAGAATAGATCCGTGCTACGCTACCTGAACATAGTTCATGAGGGGAACGGTCTTCCGCAGCATGAGGCATATCACGACCTGTAATGCAGTAGGAGTATATAAATCAACTTGCTAAACCAAATAACATATCAGATTTCAACAAGGGCAAAGGAATCTTGTACACATGAAGCTTGTGGATGAATGATTTAATACCTTACTAAAGTACCCAGCAAGCAATGCACTATGCGGACGACTTGATTCCAAGAAGGAAAAGAGTAAATTCATGAGCTGCGCCAAGATGATAAAAAGGATTGAACTCTCGAGCAAAACAATTTCTTCTCTGAAACTAAAATGTAATAACTTCTTTTTTATTGTTACAATTTTAAAATTATAATGTAACAACTGCATCTAGTGAATTGCCGTACCTCTTCTTCTTCCACTAGAGTCTTAAGGATAACATCAATTTCACAGGTGAATATCTCACTGGCAATAAAAGGAAACCTATGGTGCAAGACATCAATTAGAAACAAGAAATTGGAGTGATACCTAATATCTAAAATTAGGCAAAATATTAGCTTGCAACTACAATTATTCAAATAATTAAAGCTTAGTCATGTCCCATGATAACTTACTTAAATTTCCGCTGGCTATCGGCATCCTCAGAAGGCTCATCAACAATGTAGTGCAGCAACTGCTCAACCTGGGCTCTATCTCTCAAACTGAAATCTCAAAATCATAAAATTGTGTCAATAAACTTTGGGATTTTAAGTGGTATCAACACTGAATAGTGTAATTACTGATTACTAATTCTTTCCCTAGAACTCTATGTCAATTGATGGTTAAATTGAAACAACTAGCAGAAGAATAAGCATGGTAAAAGAAAGGCATTTTTATAAGGTAAAGAGGCATTTATAAATTAAAACTCCAAGAATGTTTACAAATTTATGAGACGGCTGTTCAAAGCTTTGCATTCTTGAATTATCTCTTCTTCATCGAGAAGCTCTTCCAATGTGAAGTTTTCCTTGTCTAATACTGCTTCAACCTGCAAATCCAAGGGAAAAAATGTTTCAAACTCGGGCAATACCGTGAAATTGAGAGGAAGACAAAAGGACAAGGCAAAGGTATCTACTTATTATAACAACACAATGAACAGAAATTATTAGACATCTTTAACTCAAAATAGAGAATAGCCAACTTACTATGAAATTCAAGAAAGATGTTTAAATGCGAGTCAAGCTAGAAAAATTCCATACATTGAAGGACGTCAAGGTATTGGAAAATCACACTATGAATTACGGTAGGGTCCTGGAAGTAGGTGATGACTATGGTTGCAATGAAGAATCAACAATCTGAAAATACTCCACATTAATCCATGAAGAAAAGATTCCGGAACTACTCTATACCCGAACTACTAGGTAACACGACTAAATAAGGAGAGGAGGAGACTAGCTCCCTGCCTCTCGCTCGTAAAAGTACTACAACACACGGCTACCTACTATCCTTCTACCCTAATCCTCGACCTCTAAATCTTCCATCTAGGGTGTAAGCTGAAGCAATGAATACTAATAAGCAGAAAAATAATTAAACAAGCACAAAAAGTAACAGCACAGACACAAAGTAACTTTTTTTTCTTTTTTTTTCCTTTTTTTAAAAAAAAACTAATAACACACTGCTCAGGAAAAATGAATATCTTTTCACAGATTTCTATCTGAAGTCTGGAAATGTGAAATTTTCATGACACGAAGTAAATTGCATTTGACAGCTCAAACACTATATATATATATATAGTGGTGACGAAACGTATAACTTGTACAAATCTTTCCATTTTCCAAGTCGATCCGATCCATTCGTTCGTAGAGCTATTTACTCGATCGCAGACATTTCTGGAACATATATATATATATATACATAAATATAGATAGATAGATAGATAGATAGATAGAATTAGGAAATTGCGTGATCCAATTAGGGCAATTATAGGCAATTAATCGAACAGAGTAAAACTAAATCAAACAGGCCTGAGATACACCAGCAAAGATACAGCACATTTTCCAGCTTTCCAATAGAAAAACATGAAGTCTTAACACATACCAATACAATGCCGCAAACTTAAGTCAGTAATGCAAAAAAGTGAATCCAAACACTCATAAACGCTTCAATCTCCACAAATTACAATTGCTCATTCAATTAGGTCAATTATAGGCAATTAACTGACGAAGTAAAAATTAAATCAAACAGGCCTGAGATATAACAACACATTTTCCAGCTTTCACTGAATTTCCTGCACGCAACAATGAACATAAAACATGAAGTCTAAACACATACTAATAAACGCTTCCAAAATTCAATCTCCACAAATTACACTTGCTCATTCATTCAATTATAGGCAATTAACTGAACAGAGTAAAATTAAATCAAACAGGCGTGAAATATAACAGACGCAATGTAAACGACACATTTTGCAGCTTTCACCGAATTTCCTGGACGCATCACTGAACAGAAAACATGAAGCATTAACACATAATACACTGCCAACGAACTTAAGTAACGCATAATGCAAAAAAAAAAAATTGATCCCAAAACTCAAAATTACTTCGAAATCCAATCTCCACAAATTACACTTGCTCATTCAATTAACAATTACAACCACGAGAGCATTCCACGTGTAGAATTGGATCCAATTAGGGAAACTATGGGCAATTAATTGGACGGAATAAAAATTAAATCAAACAGCCATGAGATATAACAGCACAAACACAAAGTAAATCTTTTTGACAGTGTCTCCTAAACAACACATTTACCAGCTTTCACCCAATTTTAATACACTGTCTTAACACATAATACACTGCCAACAAACTTAAGTCGCACATAACGCGAAAAATGAATCTAAAAACTGAAAAATGCTTCGAACTTCAATGTCCACAAATTACACTTGCTCGTTCAATTAACAAATAAAACCGTGAGAGCATTAGACGTGTTGAATTGGATCCAGCGACCTATAATGATCCAATTAGGGCAATTATAGGCAATTAGTTGACTAAGCAAGAATTAAATCAAACAGGCATTAGATACAACAGCAAAAACACAAAATAAATCTTTTCAACACAGTCTCATAAACAACACATTTCCAGCTTTCACCGAATTTCCTGCACACATCAATGAACGGGTAATTTGCTTATGCTCTATCCGTGTTTCGACCGTCACATGAAGTCCTAATAACACATAAAACACTGCAAACCAACTTGAGTCAAGCATAATGCAAAAAAAAAAAAAAAAAAAAAAAATGAATCCAAAAACTCATAAAATATTTCGAAATTCAATCTCCACAAATTTATACTTGCTCATTCCATTAACAAATACAACAACGAGAGCAACGAAATTAAGTCACGCATACTGTAAAAAATGAATCAAAAATGCTTCGAAGTTCAATCTCCACAAATTATACTTGCTCGTTCAATTAACATATACAACCACGAGAGCAAACGAACTTAAGTCACGCATAATGCAAAAAAAAAAAAAAAAAAATGAATCCAAGAGCTCATAAATACTTAGGGCAGTTATATGCAATTAATTCGACAGAGTCAAAAATGAATACAAAAACTCATAAATGCTCGGAGATTAAATAGAGTTGGTGATTGAATTAAGAAATAGAAGGATAGAGCATTGAAAGTGGATGGAGTGAGGTTACCGGAGAACAACCAGAAAGAGAAGTCAGCTTCCAAAACATATCTTCTAAATTAACAGATCTCTCTAAACCCTAAACCAACTCAAAATCGATATGTCTTCTTTTTGGAGAAAACCCTAACTTTTCAGATCACAAGAAAAAGCCAAAGCCGTAAAGATGGAAAAAAAGAGGAGAGGAGAGAGGGTTTTCTTTAACACAAGGGGTGTAAGTGGAATATTTTCATACTACATCAGGTGTAAGTGATTAATTTTAAAAGCGCAGGGTGTTTAATGTAGTTAACTCAGGTAGTACGAATGTTTCTTGTTGCTGGGGAAATGAGGATGAAATAGTAGGCAAACCGGGAGAGGGGCAAAATTGAGACGAGACAGAGATAAAATCAATTTGTCTCAAATGATTGTTGTGGATTTAGTCAAGGGGTAATCATATTAATTAAGTATATTTATATTGAACACTTGAAGTTGACAAATACATGACTATCAGGGTCTGTTCGCTACGGAGGAAATTGGTTTTCATGGAAATTGTTTCATTGAAAAATGTATTCTTGAAAAATAAGTGAATTTTTTAGAAAATATTTTTTGGAAAATACCCACCAACCCCACTCCACCCCCATTAAGCACCGCCCACCACCACCTACCCCACCCTCACCCAACCACCACTCTTGAACACACTTCATTTTCACCCACTACCACCCACCCCACTCCACCGCTCCATCCTACCACTCACCTCCTCCCAAATTTTCTATTTCATATATTTTATTTCACATTCATAAAATATAGAAAAAAATCCTTACACACCCCCACCCTCATAACCACGCAAATTTTTTATTTTTTAAGTAGAATAAAATGTATGAAGTAGAAAATTCGGGAGGGGGTTATAGGGGTGGGCAGTGTAAAAAACCAACAACAACAACAGAAGACCTAGTTGAATCCCACAGTGTGAGATCTGGGGAGGGTTAAGTGTACGCGGACCTTACCCCTAACTCTGGAAGGTAGGGAGGTGAAGCTTCCGAAAGACCCTCGGCTCGAAAAGAAAGCAAGGAAAAAAAGTCGGATACCGACAAGCAAATCAAAGAATACGAAAATGAGAAATAACAAGATCAAAAAAGTCATGATAAAACGACGCATGGAAAAACAAGACCCGAACACACAAAAGCGAGAATCAAAAAGGCAATAAAAAGTAGAGCAAAACTACGCCTACTAGTGCGACGAGCGAGACTACCTACTAGCCTTCTATCCTAATTTGAGCCCTCCACAACCTCCATCTAAGGTCATGTCCTCGTGTCCCGAAACCGTGTCATGTCCCGCCTAATCACCTCTCCCCAATATTTCTTTGGCTTCCTCTACCTCTCCTAAAACCGTCCATAGCCAATCTTTCTCGGCTCCGCACCGGGCATCTATGTCTCTCCTCTTCACGTGCTCGAAACCATCTCGGTCTCTCGCTTCCCGCATCTTGTCCTCCACCAATGCCACTCCCACCTTGTCTGGATGTCCTCATTCACGATCCTATCTCTCTCTAGTGTGCCCACACATCCATCCGCAAGATTCTCATTTCCGCGACTTTCATCTTCTACACGTGAGAGTTCTTGGTATGCGAACACTCTGCCCCGTACAACAGAGTCGGCCTAACCACCACTTTGTAGAACTTGCCCTTAAGTTTTGGAGAGTGGTGGGTGGGTCAGTGTGGGTTGTGCGGGGCGGGGGGGGGGGTGATGTAGAAAACAGAAAAGAAACCTCTTAGTTTTTTAAAAAGAAATTAATTTTTTTGGAGGGTGATGGGGTAGCAACGGGGGTGTAGAAGACCAAGAAAAAAAAATTAAAAACTTTTTTAAAAAAGAAAACGTTTGGAGGGGGTTGGGTGCGGGGGTGGGGTAGTAGGAGTGATTTGAGTTTGGTGGTATGGGTGGTTGCGAGTTGGGTTGTGGGGTGGTGGGGTGATTGGTGTAATTTCACTTGTGGAACTTGGTTTCCGTACTTTTATGAGGGAAGTCATTTTCCTCAACTTTAAGCAATTGTTTTACTAAAGAAAATATTTTCAAAATTTTTGACCAAACAAACATGAGAAAATTGGAATCCTCCATAAGGGACAAACCCTTAACCTTCACTAGAGTTAGTAAAAAGACATGCAGAGTTAACTCACAATTGACACGAAAAGAGTACGGATAAAATGAAGTGGGATGAGGATCATGAGGTCTCAGGTTCAAATTACAATAGAGACAAAAATACTAGGTGATTTCTTCTCATTTGTACTAGCCTTGGTGCGGTACATGTTGCTTGTCGGAGGTGACAAGTATCCGGGTGAAATTAGTCTAAGTGCGTACAAATGGCCCAAACACCACGGTTATAAAAACATATTGTCTTCTTTATCCCCTCCCGCTTTTTTGCTTTGCTAAATTCTTAAGGTTCCCAAATATAAGGAACTATTGAATTCTTCCACTAGCACCATTTAACCCAACTCCAATAAATTCCATGAATATAAACGGACAAGGGCCAAATATACCCTTGTACTATTGGAAAAGGGCCAAATATACCCCTCGTTATACTTTGGGTCCAAATATATCCCTACCGTTATACTATTGGTTCAAATATATCCCTCATCCGTTAAGTTTGTCCAAGGTGGACATCTAATCCTACGTGACACTGACATTTGATGAGATGGATGCCACCTCATCGCCACAACCCATTTACTCCTTCCCTCTATGTTATTCTTCCGCCTAAATTTTCTTCCTCTCCGCCACCATTACCACTATAACCATCTTTAAAAAAAAAAAAAAAAAAAAAAAGGAGTTCGTACAACTAAGACAAAGGAAAATTTAGTGCTACTTAAGATATCCACTATGAACAAGCTTTAACCCGTACCCCTCAATCATAATTGCAAGATATTAATGAGTTCAATTTTAGTTTCTATTGAATCCATACTTTTAAGAATTTGAATTTAGAATTTAATTGTATCAAAAAATTACTTTATTAGATTTAAGCGGATCCAATCAATAAGGCCGCATCCATCCTCCATTGAATGTAAACAGAATAGGAAAAAACATAAATGCACAGAACTTCCGTTTTTTCATTTCCTCTAGTTTCCTTTTCTTTTGGTCCATACTTTCGCCATCGGTGTGCCTTCAATAAATTGTTGTTTTCCCCTTTATCCATTCCTATATCTTGATAAAATTTCATAAACGTGGTCCTTAACCAAAATCGGATAAAACTACTATAAAAACAGTTCACAATGTTTAGCTAAGCTATTCGCAATAGCAAGTAAATGTTACTAGGCTTAAAAGTTTCATCTTTCAAGTTAAGATAAATAAATAGATGTGGTCATGGTGACGGCCGGCGGTAATGGTGATTGAGGGGAAGAGAGAATTTTAGTGGTGAAAGAATAAATAGAGGGGAGGGGTAATGTCACACCCTAACGATGGTAGGGCATGACGGGCACCCGACTCTCATCAGAGTCGAGCGAACCCTCACACATTCGCTCCATCAAAACCTGTCATTTCAAAAACTTTTAAGAACATAAAACTTTTCCAAATAGAAATCATTATCTTTCTAACGATTATGAAAACTTTCAATCCAATAAGTACTTTAAACCAATTGAAATTATCTAAAATACATACTCTTTTAAAATCCACAAATGACATCACTTTGTCGACATCTCGACAAACATACCACAGGACACTGTCTACAGAAGTCTCTAAGAAGTAAGCTGAACATTATGAGTCAGGACAGGGCCCTGACATACCCATAATCATACGTATCTATACATGACTCAGCACAGCTCCAGAAGGTGGTGGAACTTGCCAATCTTAGGCGCGTCCACGCATCTAGGCACATGTACAGCAACACCTTCAAACAATGCGGGGCTACGGGCGTGAACGCGGCGTCCCCGGGCAAAAGGACGTCGGTACGGACAATGTGCGAGTATGTAAGGTGGTAACAAATCATAATCATAATTTGACTTAGGAGAGAAGAAATCACAATCTAACTCAATACTGCGTCTTTCGGCGGAAGAAACATAAATGTGCACACAAAACAATCTCGAAATAAAGCAATCGGACGGCGCTTTGGCTAGTATCACATAGTCCGCCCGGACGGCCGCTTCCAGCTTAGCTAGGGTGGCCCCTTCGGGCAGCCGCTTTCGGCTTAATATCACCATCATATCAACACAAACCCAATCCACAAATATCAATTTCAATTCAAAGCATAAATAACTAATCAATTCATCACAATCCAGTTATTAGCCTTAATCTTTCATAAGAGGTTATCAAATTTGTATCTCACTAGACTTAAGAGGACATACTTCCAGGTTTGAGGGAAGAAATGTTATGAAATTCTTACTACTTATATTCTACTCAATTTCATCTTATTGCCCTACCCAAAGATTAAATGATCATATCAATACAAAGGGATGATACTATGGAATGTAGACAGAAATCGTAAATGAAATGAAGTAGTAAAATCTCACACCCCCGTCGGAGTGGTTTTGAAAATCAAACTTTATGTTTCCTTTAGTAGAAAGCTCATTTCCTCGAAATCATTAGTAAAACCATATACACAACTCAACTTGGCACCATATGGGTGTTCCCTTTGGAACAGAATAGGAGTACAATATCAATAAGCCATCACTAGAAACATTTAGACCTTACTCGTCTAAGAATGGAATCATATGGAGTACATATAGAACGAATAACAACAAAAATCATGCCAAAGGAAGAAAGGTTTGCCTTACATACCTTGTCGCTTACGTGATTAGCTTAACTTATGCATCCAAACAACATCCAATCTACAATCAAGGTAAAAGGAAACCGTAAAACTTGAAAAAGGTTCATATACTTCTCTAAGCTCGCAATTAACTTCCATAAATTCGAGCAACATTTTCCCTGTAATCTTCGCTTCCCTCTAATTCCAATTCAATTTAACAACACAATCAACAACTAACAACAACAACAACCATCTCATATAAGCCTCTTTAAACTCAAAGCATCAACTCCCAAAGATATACCCCAAGCTTGACCCGTTATACGCTTTGTATATGATATCTTCATACACTTTATTCTCCCAAATTCAAGAACAACAACTTATCAACAACATCAACAACAATATCAACAATCCTTTTATATCAATATACAACTAATTCTATCCATTTAATCATACCAAAACAGCCCCCAAGTTATTTGAGATCCAAAAATGACAACCGAACTTTCAACGTCATTTTCTCTATTCTAACCCGTCAAATCTATCAATGATCATGGTAAGAACATCATTAACATCATAAACATACCTTATATGAGCAGCCACCACGAAACCAACATCCCCCAAGTTCAACTTTTAGCTTAAAACGACGGCAACAACTTATACTACACTTTACTCTTCACGAGCCTCGGAATTCGGGACCTTGAACTTGATCAAAACTTGGTTTCTCTCTCTAAGGGCTCTCTTCCCTCTCTCTAAAATGTTCATGTCTTTTTGGGGTTAAATGTGAAGAAATTGCACGAATTTGTCCCATATATAGGGGTCTTTGGGTCGGTTCCCACCGACCTTGAGTCGGGTTGGGCCGAGCCCACTGCCCAGCTTGACCTTTCTATCTTAAAATGTCTATAACGTTTTATCCCTATGTCGTGTAAAGGCTCACAACCTATGGTTGGAAAGGTATTTCAACTATCTACAACTTTTATTTTTGGAGTTTTCCCAAATGCCCAAATAATGATGGGGTTATGGCCTCCCGAAGTCAGATCACCCGAAAATGTAACTTAAAAACATCTTTTTGGAGGGCTTACACTTGGATTTGGCTCAAGGGTCCTTCTTAAGACTTGCTCAACATCCCATGTACCATTCATATAAATTGTCATATACCCTTTATAAAATCCCAAAATGTGGGCTCCACCTTAACTTACAGTTACGAGGGCTATTTATCAAGTAACGCATTAACCAACTTACACCATATGGCCATGGCCTCCAATGTCATCTATATATTATTCTTATACATATATAACATAATCTTCATCCCTAATTCTTGTATATCTTTAATCTCCCTTGAGCCCATACTAAGTCGTCTGCAATCTTGGTAACGTGAAATTTTCCGGGGTGTAACAGGTAAAATGGGTTAGGGGCGATAAGGTGACATGCCACATGGCATTCACCTCATCAAATGTTAGTGCTATGTAGGATTGGATGTCCACCTCAGACAAACTTAACGGAGGAGGGGTATATTTTAACCAATAGTATAACGGTAGGGGTATATTTGGACAATTGGATCCAAAGTATAACGAAGGGTATCTATGACCTTTTTCGGATAGTACATGGGTATATTTGGCCCTTTTCCGATATATAAAATATCATTTGAGATAGAAGCAAAAACACTCATTTCATTGAATATTTGATTGTTGCGGTTCAAGAAAGTGTTTGGAAGGCTCTTGCGGCTACGTGATGTATCAGAAGCATTTTCTGTTTCAATAATTTAGGGGTTTTGTTTTTCTTATCCTAATCCCTTGTCCCTTTAATTTTGAGGGAATCTTTAAAGCTCGTGACTTTTATCTCTCTTTTTGTTTTTCTAATTACATAAATACTTATTATTAAATATCGGGTATTACGAAGGACTTATGCTAGAAAAAATATAGTGATTAAAATCTAAGTTTAGATGAAATTAAGAGTCTAATAATTAAATTAGTTTGTCATTGATTCATTGATGTTTTATTCTTAAGAGAAAATCTTCTTACCCAATCAATTAAGGATTATATGATTTCTAACAAATTAAATTGTTTGCAAGACAAATAGGATATCTTTATTTCAATAGTATGTGACCATCAACGTTATTTAATAAATGAGGGATTTAGGAGCTAATTACCAGTTAGCACCTTTCCCTTTTCCTCTTTTCTACCCCCACTCAATTTAGCAAATTGAATAAAATTTAAATGTTCTTTTTCTTTTATTTACCAACATTCTAATATATTAATTCTCAAGAAGTTTTTAAATTTGTTTTCTATTGTATAATTGTATTAAACCATTAAAGCTAAATTGATATTTTTAAAATAACTTTTTTTTATTAAAAATAATCAAGAGAAATT
Organism: Lycium ferocissimum; assembly: GCF_029784015.1. Lineage (NCBI taxonomy): Eukaryota > Viridiplantae > Streptophyta > Magnoliopsida > Solanales > Solanaceae > Lycium > Lycium ferocissimum. Next base: position 61,343,888 of record NC_081344.1, read on the forward strand.
TAATGATAATATTAGAAGTACTAAGAAATTTTGATTGGCCGAGTACTCTCCCGGTACTAAATGAGTTCTTCAAAGTTATTACCATTTTAGACTATCTTTGTGCATAGTTATTGCTATTAAATGATAGCATTAACATCTTTTCAAGCATTTTCAAAAGGTTCAAAGTTTATTAAATTTACCAAATTGAATGTGGCAACCTAAGTAAAAAAGAAATAAAGTAGGGCAAAACTAAGACATAGAAAAATTTATGGTACATACTTCACCTGCAAATAGTTAGTCTAATGGGCTAAATTACTAAAAAGGGTTTGAAAATATTTTGATTTATTGGAAACATACTTTAGTATATGAAGTAATAAATAGCAAATACGAGGGCATATTTGGAAGCGCAAACCATTTTAGTTGGCAAGCTAACCAGATAGTTACAATGTAACCAAGGATTACAAAAATCTTTGCATTTCCCCTTATATATAGTAGTAATGTATGTAGTTTTATAGAGAGAGACCATAATTTACTATTTTGAATAGAATATACTTTGTTAGTTTGCAAATATTCTCGCCCCGTATTTGGTATCAGAGCCAGAGACCTTATCAATAAACTCAATACATTTATATGAAAATTTTTATTTCTTTATCTCAACTAAATTTATCAACATATCATTTTCAAATTAATTGGTGTCTTTTACCATCGTTCATGTCGCAGACAAATTCCTTATCATAAATTTAAATTCAAATCATACACATTACATGTACAAATTGAATATAATTGCTGTATAAATTTGCGTTACTGATGCAACTTATAATTATATGGTAAAAGCGCAATACCATGAATTGAACCGACTAAGATTTGTGTACGCTCAGTACATAGGTGGTTGAGATGCATTAATTGATGCTACAATTTCAATAACTATATATCTTTATTAAGTAGATACATTTATTGATATGGATCGACTTCTTATTTAACACTCATAATTATGTATAAAATAATTATTTTATCATTGAGTAACCATTTTGAATACACACACACACATATTATTAGCTCTGATTCCACTTGTTGGGATCGAAATAACAGGACGTCATGCAGAAGCTAACAATTGTAAACCTTAAACGATGATAAATCAGACACAAAGAAAAGTATACTAAAATATGCATAGAAATATGGTTTGACCAATTGACCTACATATAAAAAAACTAATATAAAAGAAAGTGTAAGATCTAAGAGGAAAATCTCTCCCTAAACAAAACTTTCTAAATGACTACGTTGTTGATTTTATTAAGGGAAGGGTTCAATTTATAGAGGTCCAAACTTTTCCTCCGAAAGGGTTACTCAAATATGAAAGATTTATATTTTCCTTTTGGAAAAAGTAAAAATCAATTATGGTAATCTCTTTGTCCTTCTTTCAAGAAAATGTAAAATCCAAAAATGGTAAGAAAATCAGGGCAAATCCTAAGAAATCTCCCCTTTGGCCTGTATTAAAATTTGATCTATGCTTTAACCCGCGTATATAATCTTCATCAACTTTTGTTTGTCGTGGTTAATAATAGGTATGGTTTAAAATTAGAGTCATATGCGTTAAAAATAAGCATGAGTTAAAATTGATTTTTATTTTTAAAGATGCAACAACAGGAATGTTAATAATATAGTTGAAAAATGTCTCCACATGTAGTACTCAATACATATTTTTTTCTTCTTTTTCTTTTTAGACAAAACTCTTCATTGTGTCAAATTGGTTGTCACTTAATCTGAACCGCCTTGAGGATGTCTTCAACCACACTCTGATACCATTGGCTCTGATATCACTTGTCTTCAATCTCGTACAACCATTGACCCTGATACCACTTGTTGGGATCACAATAACAGTGTGTCATGCGAAAGCTAACAATTGCAAACCTTGAACGATGATAAGTCAAACACAAAGAAAAGTATACTAAAATATGCATATGTGTGATCAATTGTCCTACATATGAGAAAATTAATATAAAAGAAAACATAAATTCCTATTGAGAGAAAAATTCCCTGTAACGACTCGGCAGCCAATTTGAGCTTTTCGCTTTATTTTCCCCAAAATACCTTTCTCGTAATTTCATTTTGGTACTTATGATTTACGGGTAAGGGTGATGCGGCTCCAAAGGTAATCGGCGGGTTTTGGTTTGGTTTGAGTGAAATTTGAGTTTTCTAAGTTAAGAAATGAAGATGTTTGACCAAAGTCAACATCAGAGTAAATGCGTCATTTTTGAAGTTTCATCGATTCCATTATGTTCGGAGTGTGACTTTTGACTTAGTCGAGCCTTTGGTTTGGGTCCCGAGGCGTTCAGGTGTGATTTGGGTCTTTGGTTGGAAGGCTAGAATTTTGATGTTTTGGAGTTGACCTTGGTCAACACTGGGTCAAGACGACCTCTTTTTGGAATTCCGAGTGCGTGAACGAGTTCGTAGCGTGTTTTGTGATAGAAATACATATTTGGTTTTTGTCCGAAGGATTCTAAATGACTTTCGAGTGTTGGATCGGGATTTCGGGTAAACCAGAAAATTGGCTTCAGCTGTCATCTGGTTTCCTTCATCGCGATCGTGATGAGGGTCACGCTACTATGATGAATGAAGGGAAAGCGGGTCTCGATCGTGATCGTGCAAAAGGAAGTTAAGCTGGGTTGCCTAAGTGGCCCGCGATCGCGAGAATGGCCCTCGCGATCACGAAGAGTGGCGCGACTGGGCAGAAATAAAGCCTCATTTCGTATTTCACTTTCCTAAACCCATTTTAGAAGCTACAGAGCTCAGATTAAGGTGATTTCAAGTACAATTTGCACGTTTCTTCATTAGGGTAAGTCCTAAACCTTAATGTAAGTGATTACTAATGATATCTTTCATAAGTTTTGTATACATGATAAAATATAGCTTGACACATGTCACGGCAAGAAAGGAACACGTGGCATTTAAAGGCGAAACGCTGCTTAGTCGTTCAACTTGGCCGGAATGAGAGATCCCGGATTAACCCTCCAGCAAACTTCCCAAGTCAATAGTTTTGGGTCATTAATTAAAGATAAATGTTGTGTGACCGCTCTGGGTTTGAAACAGACATTACGATTTAAAATTAAACAACATTTGTTGCCTATAATTTCTCATTATTAGAATTTAATCACAGATTAAGGGCTAATGTATTTGTACTATAAAAGAAGCCTGAAGGCCTCTCAGAAGCATCATCGAATAACAACAATTTACACACATTCATACTACTCAATTCTTGGCAATTAAAGTTTTTTTTATTATTTTTTTGTACCGGGTTACCATTAATTTAGCAAGGCCGAAGAAAACAGTTGTTCCATCGGAGGAATACCTATCAAAGGATTCTCTTCAAGGATCAACAAAGCCCAGACTTATTTAATTCATTATTGCTTTACAAAACTTTGCTAATATTCATTCAACTTCTTTAGTCATTATTGGCTTCATTATTCACTGTTTATAACAAATCAATTCACGTATCCTTTAGACTACAAATAAATTTAACTGTACACTTTTTTAGGGTAAACGGTTTGGCGCCCACTGTGGGGCTAAGGATAATTGTTATATTGTTTTGTTGCTCTAATTACTTTACTTATTACTTTTCAATCTCTGTTACCAGGTAGTTTTAACAATGACAAACACTGGAAACCAAATTGATGGAGTATTGAACAACACTGGTGCACAAGAAAGAGATTCGGCAACAGGAGAAGTCAGGGTGGGGAATCATCAAGCCTTGATTTCTCCTCGTGGATCCAAGCATACGGGAAAAGATCTAATTCCCAATGATGAGCACGAAGAAGAAGTAGTAGCTGCAAACTCGGGGTTGGCAAAACTCCTGGACCTGCTGGAAAAGCAACAAAAGGTTATTGCTGAGTTGCAAACATGAAGAAATAATGTTGGAACTATCACGACCCAACCCGAGGGCTATGACGGGCACCTGAAAGCTAACCTATCGAGCACCTCAAATGTACATCTTATAGTCATATACGAGTGGGCTATAAAGCTAACTTATAAATGTCATAATGCAAGGACACGAAGCCCAAAAAGTATGTGTGTGTGGATATATATATATATATATATATATATATATATATATATATATATATATATATATATATATATATATCTATACACACACACACACGTCATTAAACTTATCTCAAGTATGCAAGCCGACAAGGCAATCAAAAATATGATGACCCAACAAAGTATGGACCGAGATGGTCATAGAACTTCTAACTGTACATCTGTCTACGAGCCTCTTTATGGAGTACAATAGCATAATAAGGACGGGACAGGACCCCGCCATGCCCAAATGTACACAAAAGGATCATACAGGAGGCGAACCTAAACGTGGGGTGCTCACTAACGGAGAGGCCCCAAGGGTTTTCGTCTCTTGTTTATACGGGGGGACGTCCAAAACGGGCGTCTACGAATAAAAATCCCCCGAAAT
>NC_081344.1:61348431-61358496 GCF_029784015.1 Lycium ferocissimum
GGGGAGGAAGTGTTTGGGAACTCGGGGTTTCGGGAGTTGGAGTGAGAGGGGGCCGGGGCCCGGGGTGGGTAGGGAAGACCGAGGTTTCGCCGGTTGGTGTTTGTTCCCCGGGTTTCTTCCCGGGAACGAGGGTGTCCGGCCCAGGTTTTCCGGGATGGGAAAAGGGTGCTCGTGATCGGGGTTATATTCGGGCGGTGGCTGGCCCCGCGGGCCCCCCGGGGTCAGACTAGAGGCATTGCCCCCTTTTTGTACGGGGGGGTGGAATACGCGCAAAAATTTACATAGCCCCATTCTTGCATACAATTTGAATGGTCATTCTTCTTTGCATGGCACTTCTCGTTATTTTGATTTGTAAATTTCCGAGTTGTTTTTGGGTTTTTATTTTAAAGGTGGATGGAATCGAGGTTTATAGAATTCCCCCGGCTTATAATCCGAGATTTTGAGACCCCCGTGACTATCGTTAATGGAAGACTTTTCTTTTTTGGAGGTAGTGTTTGATTACTTATGCCTTGCTTGTTAGTTGGCAAACCTAGCACATTTTATATGCGTGAACTAACCATTGTCGGCCTATGATACCTACGAGCAGTGTTGTGCTCATACTACTCTTTGCTCGCTCATGCAGGTGTAGAGTTATTTTCGAGCGATGTTCGGAGTCTACGTAGTTTCGAGCATTCGTCAGGCGTTTGGGTGAGCTATTTGAGATAATGCAACCCGAGTCTCTCTTGGGTTCATTGTTCTACATCCTTAAAACGGAAGTCGTATCAGTTTAGTTGTTATCTATTCAAATTGTAAACTTCTTAGAAGCTCTTGTATGAGTCTAGACAGATTTTGGGAATTTCTTTAATAATAGCATTTATTCCGCATGTTGTATCAAATTAAGGTAGTTATCGAAGGTTCGCACCCGGGGAAGGTTAAGTGTGGGTGCGCATGATCCGTGATTTGGGTCGTGACAAATGCCCAAATAATGATGGGGTTATGGCCTCAAGTCGGATCCTTGAAAATGTAACTTAAAAACATCTTTTGGAGGGCTGTTTGGATTTGGCTCGGTGTTCTTAAGACTTGCTCAACATCCCATGTACCATTCATATAAATTGTCATATACCCTTTATAAAATCCCAAAATGTGGGCTCCACCTTAACTTACCGTTATGAGGGCTATTTATCAAATAGCAATTAACAGACTTACACCGTATAATGGCCATGGCCTCGATGTCATCTATATATTATTCTTATACATATATAACATAATCTTAAGTCACTAATTCTTGTATATCTTTAATCTCCGAGCCCATGCTAAGTCGTCTGCAATCTTGGTAACATGAAATTTTCGGGGTGTAACGGGTAAAATGGGTTAGGGGCGATAAGGTGACATGCCACATGCATTCGCCTCGTCAAATGTTAGTGCTATGTAGGATTGGATGTCGCCTCGGACAAACTTAACGGAGGAGGGGTATATTTTAACCAATAGTATAACGATAGGGGTATATTTAGACAATTGGATCCAAAGTATAACGAAGGGTATATATGACCTTTTTCGGATAGTACATGGGTATATTTGGCCCTTTTCCGATATATAAAATATCATTTGAGATAGAAGCAAAAACACTCGTTTTCATTGAATATTTGATTGTTGCGGTTCAGAAAGTGTTTGGAAGGCTCTTGCGGCTACGTGATGTATCGAAGCATTTTCTGTTTCAATAATTTAGGGGTTTTGTTTTCTTATCTAATCCTTGTCCCTTTAATTTTGACGGAATCTTTAAAGCTGCGTGACTTTTATCTCTCTTTTTGTTTTCTAATTACATAAATACTTATTATTAAATATCGGGTATTACGAAGGACTTATGCTAGAAAAAATATAGTGATTAAAATCTAAGTTTAAGATGAAATTAGAGTCTAATAATTAAATTAGTTTGTCATTGATTCATTGATGTTTTATTCTTAAGAAAATCTTCTTACCCAATCAATTAAGGATTATATGATTTCTAACAAATTAAATTGTTTGCAAGACAAATAGGATATCTTTATTTCAATAGTATGTGACCATCAACGTTATTTAATAAATGATTTAGAGATAATTACATTCTTACATTTCCCTTTTCTCTTTTCTACCCCCGCTCAATTTAACAAATTGAATAAAATTTAAATGTTCTTTTTCTTTTATTTACCAACATTCTAATATATTAATTCTCAAGTTTTTTAAATTTGTTTTCTATTGTATAATTGTATTAAACCATTAAAGCTAAATTGATATTTTTAAAATAACTTTTTTATTAAAAATAATCAGAGAAATTTAATGATAATATTAGAAATACTAGAAATTTTGATTGGTAAGTACTCTCCGGTACTAAATGAGTTCTTCAAAGTTATTACCATTTTAGACTATCTTTGTGCATAGTTATTGCTATTAAATGATAGCATTAACATCTTTTCAAGCATTTTCAAAAGGTTCAAAGTTTATTAAATTTACCAAATTGAATGTGGCAACCTAAGTAAAAAAGAAATAAAGTAGGGCAAAACTAAGATATAGAAAAATTTATGGTACATGCACCCGCTGCAAATAGTTATACTAATGGGCTAAATTACCAAAGGGTTTGAAAATATTTTGATTTATTGGAAACATCTTTAGTATATGAAGTAATAAATAGCAAATACGAGGGCATATTTGGAAGCGCAAACCATTTTAGTTGCGAAGCTAACGAGATAGTTCTGATGTAACGAAAGGATTACAAAACTCTTTGCATTGCTTTTATATATAGTAGTAATGTATGTAGTTTTATAGAGAAGAAACAATTCTTATTTTGAATAGAATATACTTTGTTAGTTTGCAAATATTCTCGCCCGTATTTGGTATCAGCCGAGACCTTATCAATAAACTCGATACATTTATATGAAATTTTTATTTCTTTATCTCAACTAAATTTATCAACATATCATTTTCAAATTAATTGGTGTCTTTTACCATCGTTCATATACATGAGACAAATTCCTTATCATAAATTTAAATTCAAATCATACACATTACATGTACAAATTGAATATAATTCTTTTGTATAAATTTGCGTTCTTGATGCAACTTATAATTATATGGTAAAAGCGCAATACCATGAATTGAACCGACTAAGATTTGTGTACGCTCGGTACATAGGTGGTTGAGATGCATTAATTGATGCTACAATTTCAATAACTATATATATCTTTATTAAGTAGATACATTTATTGATATGGATCGACTTCTTATTTAACACTCATAATTATGTATAAAATAATTATTTTATCATTGAGTAACCATTTTGAATACACACACACACATATTATTAGCTCTGATTCCACTTGTTGGGATCGAAATAACAGGACGTCATGCAGAAGCTAACAATTGCAAACCTTAAACGATGATAAATCAGACACAAAGAAAAGTATACTAAAATATGCATAGAAATATGGTTTGACCAATTGACCTACATATAAAAAAAACTAATATAAAAGAAAGTGTAAGATCTAAGAGGAAAATCTCTCCCTAAACAAAACTTTCTAAATGACTACGTTGTTGATTTTATTCTGGGGGAAGGGTTCAATTTATAGAGGTCCAAACTTTTCCTCCAAGAAAGGGTTACTCAAATATGAAAGATTTATATTTTCCTTTTGGAAAAAGTAAAAATCAATTATGGTAATCTCTTTGTCCTTCTTTCAAGAAAATGTAAAATCCAAAAATGGTAAGAAAATCAGGGCAAATCCTAAGAAATCTCCCCTTTGGCCTGTATTAAAATTTGATCCGCCTTCTTCACATATATAATCTTCATCACTGTTGTTTGTCGTGGTTAATAATAGGTATGGTTTAAAATTAGAGTCATATGCGTTAAAAATAAGCATGAGTTAAAATTGATTTTTATTTTTAAAGATGCAACAACAGGAATGTTAATAATATGGTTGAAAAATGTCTCCATGTAGTACTCAATACATATTTTTTTTTCTTCTTTTTCTTTTTAGACAAAACTCTTCATTGTGTCAAATTGGTTGTCACTTAATCTGAACCGCCTTGAGGATGTCTTCAACTACACTCTGATACCATTGGCTCTGATATCACTTGTTTTCAATCTCGTACAACTATTGACTCGATCTGACATTGGGATCTTGACAACGATGTGTCAGCGTGAAAGCTAACAATTGCAAACCTTGAACGATGATAAGTCAAACACAAAGAAAAGTATACTAAAATATGCATATGTGTGATCAATTGTCCTACATATGAGAAAATTAATATAAAAGAAAACATAAATTCCTATTGAGAGAAAAATTCCCCTGTAACGACTCGCTTAGCCAATTTGAGCTTTTCGCTTTATTTTCCCCAAAATACCTTTCTCGTAATTTCATTTTGGTACTTATGATTTACGGGTAAGGGTGATGCGGCTCAAAGGTAATCGGCGGGTTTGGTTTTGGTTTGAGTGAAATTTGAGTTTTCTAAGTTAAGAAATGAAGATGTTTGACCAAGTCAACATCGGAGTAAATGCGTCATTTTTGAAGTTTCATCGATTCCATTATGTTCGGAGTGTGACTTTTGACTTAGTCGAGCCTTTGGTTCGGGTCCCGAGGCGTTCGGGTGTGATTTGGGTCTTTGGTTGGAAGGCTAGAATTTTGATGTTTTGGAGTTGACCTTGGTCAACACTGGGTCAAGGCGACCTCTTTTAGGAATTCCGAGTGCGTGAACGAGTTCGTAGCGTGTTTTGTGATAGAAATACATATTTGGTTTTTGTCCGGGGGATTCTAAATGACTTTCGAGTGTTGGATCGGGATTTCGGGTAAACCAGAAAATTGGCTTCAGCTGTCATCTGGTTTCCTTCATCGCGATCGTGATGAGGGTCACGCTACTATGATGAATGAGGGGAAAGCGGGTCTCGATCGTGATCGTGCAAAAGGAAATTAAGCTGGGTTGCGTAAGTGGCCCGCGATCGCGAGAATGGCCCTCGCGATCACGAAGAGTGGCGTGACTGGGCAGAAATAAAGCCTCATTTCGTATTTCACTTTCCTAAACCCATTTTAGAAGTTACGGAGCTCGGATTAAGGTGATTTCGAGTACAATTTGCACGTTTCTTCATTAGGGTAAGTCCTAAACCTTAATGTAAGTGATTACTAATGATATCTTTCATAAATTTTGTATACATGATAAAATATAGCTTGACACATGTCACGGCAAGAAAGGAACACGTGGCATTTAAAGGCGAAACGCTGCTTAGTCGTTCAACTTGGCCGGAATGAGAGACCCCGGATTAACCCTCCAGCAAACTTACCAAGTCAATAGTTTTGGGTCATTAATTAAAGATAAATGTTGTGTGACCGCGCTGCGGGTTTAGGCAGACATTACGATTTAAAATTAAACAACATTTGTTGCCTATAATTTCTCATTATTAGAATTTAATCATGATTAAAGGCTAATGTATTTATTACTATAAAAAGAAGCACGAAGGCCTCTCGGAAAGCATCATCGAATAACAACAATTTACACATTCATACTACTCAATTCTTGGCAATTAAAGTTTTTTTATTATTTTTTTGTACGGGTTACCATTAATTTAAAGTCAAGAAAACGATTGTTCACCTGAGGAATACCTATCAAAGGATTCTCTTTAAGGATCAACAAAGCCCAGGCTTATTTAATTCATTATTGCTTTACAAAACTTTGCTAATATTCATTCAACTTCTTTAGTCATTATTGGCTTCATTATTCTTGTTTATAACAAATCAATTCCGTATCCTTTAGACCACAAATAAATTTAACGCCACTTTTTTAGGGTAAACGGTTTGGCGCCATTTTGTGGGGCTAAGGATAATTGTTATATTGTTTTGTTGCTCTAATTACTTTACTTATTACTTTTCAATCTCTGTTACCAGGTAGTTTTAACAATGACAAACACTGGAAACCAAATTGATGGAGTATTGAACAACGGCGGTGCACGAAGAAAGAGACCGCGGGGAGAAGTCGGGGTGGGGGAATCGTGACGCCTTGATTTCTCCTCGTGGATCCAAGATACGGGAAAAGATCTAATTCCGATGATGAGCACGAAGAAGAAGTAGTAGGTACGGAAACTCGGGGTTGGCAAAACTCCTGGACTTACTTTGGAAAAACAACAAAAGGTTGATTCGAGTTGTAAAACATGAAGAAATAATGTTGGAACTATCACGACCCAACCCGAGGGCTATGACGGGCACCTGAAAGCTAACCTATCGAGCACCTCAAATGTACATCTTATAGTCATATCTGAGTGGGCTATAAAGCTAACTTATAAATGTCACAATCTGTAAAGGACACAAGCCCAAAAAGTATATGTGTGTGTGTATATATATATATATATATATACACACACGCGCGTCATTTAACTTATCTCAAGTATAAGCCGACAAGGCAATCAAAAATATGATGACCCAACAAAGTATGGACCGAGATGGTCATAGAACTTCTAACCGTACATCCGTCTACGAGCCTCTTTATGGAGTACAATAGCATAATAAGAAGGACGGAGACCCCGCCATGCCCAAATGTACACAAAAGGATCATACCCAGTGACTTTAACTCTAGAACAAGTGGAGTGCTCACCCACCAACGGTGAGATGGCGACTGAGATGCATCGTCTCCCTTGTTTACCTACGGGCATGAACGCAACGTCCATAAACTGAAGGCCGTCAATACGAATAAAGTACTGACTATGTAAGGCATAGAAAGTAATGTAACATAGCTATGAAAGTAAAGAGATACGAGAGATAACATGTACATTTGAATGCCTCTTAAGGCGAATGTCATGCATGCTTGTTCTTTTAAAAAAAAAAAACATTTTCATACATATACATATATCATAATACTGTACCTGGCCATATAGGCTCGATGTTATCCGTACATGGCCATAATAGGCTCGGTGTTATCCGTATCCAATTGCAGTGGTGTGCACAATAGATCACCGTGCCGTGCCAACTATAGCGCGGCTCGGTGTGAGAAAATACATACATATTAAAAAAGCATGCATGCGAGCCCAAACTTCTATTAGATTGATGTAAGGTCGGTGAACCTCCGATTATCATTGTGGAACTATCATCGTGAGCATATCTCACCTTGAGGGAACAATAATCATAAGATGAGATCAACATCAATGAATAAGATCAATAACTATAAGATGAGATCAATAATCATAAGATAAGATCAATAATCATCAGACAAAGATCAATAGTATCATAAGAACATCAAGAACCATAAGCTTATAGTATTTCTAGGAATAGGGACATTATGGATATCATGTGAATGGGTTTGTATCGATAAGATCATGCCATAAGAAAGAAAGGGACAGCCTCACATACCTTGTCATCTTACTTAAACACTCAACGTCTATTCTCCCGAGATTGAAAATCTACATTCAAGATGATTCACACTAAGGTTAAGTCGTCGAAACGCTTATAAGATTAAACTAAACTATTAAGTGAGCTAACGAAATTTAGGCAGCATTTCCCCTACATTATCTACTTCCTCCAACTTCAAAACAACTCCCAAACAACAATAACTTAACAATAACAACATCAACAATACCATAGCCAAGAGATTTACATTCAAATTGGACTCAAATCAATCCAAAACTCCCTTTCAAATTCAATCCATAAACAATACTTCAACTTAATACCTTATAACTTCTCTACCATGATTCTCTTCACTTCTAAGACTTACTAAGCTCCAAATCAACCCAACATAAGTAATAATATGAAGAGCTTACCTCTTTCTTGAAGATCTTTATGCACACACAACTTGTTCCACGATTGAATTCACCACCAATCCAACTAGAAGCAGGAACACACCGCTTTCATGAACTAGCTTAGGGTTTTCAAGGTTTGATCTTCTCTTGGAATAGCTTGGGATGATTAGAGATGATAAAAATGGTTGGAAGAGCTTAGAGGATCTAGAAGGATATGTTTTTGGTGAAATAATGATCCCAAGTCGTGGCCCCTTTAATTTATAACAAAGGAAAAAAATTCCAATACCTCAATTTCACTGTACATTTACCTCAATTTCATTGTACATTTTCACAGACCGTGAAAAATTTCACTGGCCATGAAATCAGTCTAGTGGCTCCTCCTCACTGTCACCGTTTCACGATAGAAAAATTTCCATTTTTACGATCCGTAAAATTTTCACCGTCCGTAAAAATGGGCTATAAAAATCTCACTGCTTCTCAGATTTGCGTTATGTCAGTTGCATTGGAAAGAAGACTCGCTGAACTTGAATTTACATAGGTTATGCATTCTGACTCCTCATATTTTAGGAGACATACCTCTCCCAAGTTGGACCAAAAATCCTGTCGAAAATTCTGCCAAGTTTTTTCCAAAGTTCCAACAAACTTAATTTCTTTAATTCGCTTGTTCTCCAATCCTTCCATAACTTACTAAACATGAACTTAAACCCTCATAACCATAATATAGGCATGTATAATATCATATATTCTTGAAGATAACTCCGGTGTCCATGACTAGGACAACTAACATCCAATGAATCTCAACGTACAAAACTACGAGGTGTAACAGGAACAAACTTGCCTAATACGAATGCTGAGCATGGGGAAAGCAATAGTGAGACCCGAGGTGACAAAGACATTATGCAATATTTGGAGGCCCTTTCCAATCGACTTGAAAATAATGAAAAACAATTAAGTCGACTGGATCGAAACGAAAAAGAATTTAAGGCGTTCAATTTCGGATCGCTTGATTCCGGGCCCGCGCCCGGTGAAGGGACCAGATGCGAAGAGGTATGTGTAGTTGTCATACCCACCCAAAGGAGCCTCTAAATTAATCCCAAAAAGGTTTAAAATGCCGGTCTACCCAAATATGATGGGACCATAGATCTACAAGAGCATGTGATTGCGTACACATGTCTTTGTTAAAGGGAGTGATATGCATCCAGACCAGGTTGAATCCATTCTACTCAAAAAATTTTGTGAAACATTGTCCAAAGGAGCAATGACTTGGTATTCACTGCTTCCGGAGTACTCGATTCATTCTTTCGAGATGCTTGCGGATGCGCCTTTATCAGTGCGTGCGGGGCGGAGAGGAGGTCGGTCGGGGGGAAGGCGGATATCTTCAAGATTTCCCAACGTCTTTGGTGCTGCTGCGAGTTTGTTATAAGATTCCAAAAGGATCGGATGCTGTTGCCGGCCGTCCCTGACAATTGGACAGTAGAGGCATTTGCAAAAGGATTAAACCCAAGAAGCTCGAGCGCTTCATTGAAAATAAAAAGAAAGCTAGTTGGAATTTCCCGCTACAATATGGGTGGATGTTCATAATGGGTATAAGTCAAAAATCCGAGTGGAAGATGATCGATTCGGACGCGATGGATCAACGGCCGAGCCGAAAACCATGACGGACGAAGAATGCGATCACGATTCCAAATATGGAAAAGAAAGGTATCAACCCCACGGCTAACTGGAGAAATCCCGTTCAAGACTAGATGGAAACGGAATTATCAGAATGAGAGGCCAAATTCTGATAAAAAAATTGACTCAAGTCAAAATAGACAAGGATTACAGTCCAAAAAGGCGTCAGTGGATTCAGTTACAAACAATATTGAAAATTCAAGGTTATTAGTGTCACGACCCAACCCGAGGGCCATGACGAGTACCCGGAGCGAACCTACCGAGTACCTTTGAACATACATCTCATAATCACTTCTAGGTGGGCCACAAAGATACATCGTGAATATCATAACCTGTAAGGGCATGTATCACTAGATAATGGCACGTCTATATAATCATCAACAACTATGCTCATATACGTAAGCCGATAAGGCTGCTAAAAATGATATATAACAATATGAACCAATAAGGTTATAGGACATCTAGCTATAAACATCTGTCTACAAGCCTCTACATGGAGTGTGTAATACCATAAAGATGGGACAGGACCCGCCATGCCCAAGTATGTACACAAAAGAATATTACCAACTAAACTCATAATTTCCGCATCAATAGGCACTTATACGACCGTTGATTTACGCAGCCCTAAGGGTCGATCCGTCTCCCGCACGGGGAAAACCGTCTTCAAACAA
>NC_081344.1:61358596-61392609 GCF_029784015.1 Lycium ferocissimum
ATGAAAAAAGGGAAAGTCATGTAAGATTTTTGACACTAATTTTTGACCTCCCATAATTTGTTTTAATTATCCAGAGTCCTTGAAATATTAAACAGAGGGAAATATGTTTTTAGAAAGTCAAAATAATTTTATAAAAATCTATTGAGGCTATATTTTGCCAATTTTGTTTGATAAGATAATTTCTACAAATTTTATAAATTAATTTAAGTATTTTCTACAATTTTTTAAATTTACCCAGAAGAGAGTGATAATTTTTCATAATTATTCACTTAATTGTCTAAATTGTTAAAATAGCAATTTGCAAAGTATTTTACTCTATTTAATTCAAGGAAAATTGATTGATTAAGTAAATTGACTATTTTTACCCCTCATGTCTTATTTAATCAAATTTGGCCTTTTATCATATTTAATTGAGTCTTAATTTTTATTGATTTTGAAATTGCCATTAAGCGGCTGTAATTAAAATAAATAATTATTAGCTAGTTATGGCAACTAGCCATTTTAATTAAGGTCTTTGACAAAAACCTGTTATATTATTATTTCTCATTAATTTGACTAATTAGTTTTAAAGGAGGCTTATTTTGAAAATGTCCAATTAACGGATGTTAATTGAGTTTGGCCATTTTTTTAATTTTTTTTACAGATTGTCCTCTCCATGTGTGTATACACGAATATACATGTGTGTATATCATGTATACACATTAATAGACCAGGCCCCATTTTAATTATTCGAAATTCGGCTGGGCCCAACCCATTAAGGGGTTGACCCAGCCCATCTCGTAAACTAAAGAGGGCATTGCCCCCCTTTTGCTCATTTTTGCTCGACCAAACAACCCTTAAGCGAGAAGAGTTTCCTTAAGAGGAAACCCTAGCGCCGCCAGGTCCCTCATTTTGCTCATCTCTTTTAAAGTTGGTTCAGTTGGGTCATTTACGTATGGCCTGACCTTTATGCCTATTTAGCCAAATTAGTTATATGATTGTGTACTATGGGGATAGTTAATTATAACTAGTTTTTATTCATAAGCTTTGTATACAAACACTTCTTCTCTTATATACCATGAGTTTAGTAGATAAATAGAGAGGCAAATTAGCACTTGGGGATTAAGCATATGCCTTCCCTGATGTCGACCATGCCTGGGGTTCCTAGAAACCCCTTGGAAATTATGTGGCATCGGGAAAGAGAGGGTGTCACTACCCAACTTAGGATCGCGCGGGCCCCTACCTTACCCTCCTCGGTAGGCGAACCCTCAACCAATAACACAGTAATCAAGCAAAGACGATTTGAATATTCCAATAACTAAACACGATTAATAGCGGAAATCAATTACCTAATAGACTCCAATATTGAAAGTATTTACAACCATTAAATAAATAAAGACTCTTTTCAAGTTCCCACGACTTGGTCTAGACTAGTAGAAGAGCGACTAAACGATACGGATCACAACAACACTGTAAGACCCAACCTCCGTCCCGGGATGAAATGGGAGGAGGCCTTCAGATTAGGCACTGCGCAGCTCCGAACATGTTACAATCAATCACCTGAAACACTCTACACCCGAAAAGGGTGTAAAAAGAGCAGTATCAGTACAATCGATGATTATGAGTAAGTATCAAAGGCCGACAATGGTTAGAAACACATATCAGTAGAAGAAGTCACAAATAAACATGATCAGCAACTAAATCAAGTCCTACGTCTATTTGCTGCACAATATGACACCAAGACACTTAACTCATTCACCTTCCGCTAATAACCACAAGCCAGATCCACAATAATAGGACGACAATCATATATCATTATTACCATTCGTTTATAGTCTAGGAGTCGACTCTTCACTATGATATCTTTAGTCTACATCCTTTAAAGGCCAAACATACAACTAATCCTACGAACGATCCACAAGACAAACCAACCAGTAAAAGTCACAGATAATCGAAGACAAGTATATATCATCGCCTAAGTAGCATCTAATCCCATTTGTGCCAAGTCTCAATATATCAATCTGAATCCAACATCACAAGTAAACACCAAATCATCTCAAACAAGCCATAATGCAATGCAATGCAATGCAATGATGTATGAATGCAATTTAATGTCATGCCAATGCTGTGTACACATGTACTCCGGACGAAAATATCGACATCTCGGTAGCACAACCCAGTATGACTTGCGAAGTCTAAGTGCCACCCATCCCGGGTCTTTTCCCAATAGACAGACGGGACCCCGGATCTTTGCCCATGGGGATTCTCACCGGCACCACTCTGGGGGACCTTCGGAGTCCATTCACTCCCTCCATCAACGATTCCGAAACTAACATCGAATATCGGCCATCGCACGTCACTCAAGTAAAATCGAGCCCAGCTCATCAAAGTGTTTCATCAAATATCATCAGTATCTCAACAGTGTATCATGAAAATGAGAGTGCGTGCAATGCATGTATCAATATAGATAATCATGCTCAATATCACAAGTACCAAAAATGGGTACGCCAACAATATATCCGAGTCACAAGTACCAACAGTGGGTACGCCAACAGTATATCCGAATCACAAGTATCAACAGTGGGTGCACCAATAATATATCAGAGTCACAAGTACCAACATGGGTACGCCAACTAAATATCAAAGTCACCAATACCAACATGGGTATGCCAAATCATCAATATCTACACAAGTCATACAGAATTCTATCCACGTATCAACATCAAATTAAGGTACCACCATAACACAAACAAGTTATAACAACAATGCTCAATACCAATTACTCACTCGTGGCATCAAGCCAACACAATAGATCAAATCAGTTACAATACAATATTACCGCTCTTCCTTCATTAGCTTAGTACAAGTAAATTCACCTCCTACTCACAAGGCATTCATTCCTACTCAGGCTAGAACTCAATTGCAACCATTGGTACATTTTATCCTTCCATTTATCAACTAGATTCACTATTACTAGCATAACAGATTTAATCACATATTACGGAAATTCTCATCGTGAGACACAGAAAATAAGTATCACCCACTACTCCGAAGTCACATAAAATCCACCGATACTCACGAAAAACCAAATCAACCATCCTAAAGAATCTACAGGCCACAAGTCCGAACATACAAATCACACAACAATACCACCCTAGAATTCCATCCCAAATCTCCAATTCCTACACATGAATTTTTCGTTCCTTCTAATACATGAATATGGGAAGCTAAACGGAGTCTACCGAAAGGGAAGCCGTAACCTACCTGGTAGCCGAACAGGTGCCACGAACCCACATCTTGTTTCGTCTTTCGAAGCGTCTCCAAATAATCAAACTTTATCACATATGAATTCTATGTAAGAAACCATGAATAATGATACACATAATGACTATATTCTATTCGGGTCAAAAACCCACTCTTTAATTTAGGAAAACGACACTCAAGGGCAAAACGGAAAGTTTATGACCAAAATATCAAATTCAGTACCAAAGGGTCAAAACCCATTACTTTAATCATAGGAATACTCAATAATTCTCAAATCATCATTAATGTGAAAACCCCCAAATTTGGGTCTAAGATCCCTAACTTTAATCCCGCAAATTTATCACTAAAATAGAAGAAACATGTTTTTATGGTTTATAATCACCAAATCCATGCTTAATGAAGCTAACCCAACCAATAATATAAGATTCTAACGCCAAGAACTCATTAGGGAGAAAACCCATAAAAACCCTACTTTTAATCTTAAGCTTTTTATGGAAAATATGAATCTAGCTAGTTTGTTCCCAAAATATTCAAGCATATTCAACGTTAATCTTACTATTTAGGAAGATTCTAGGAACCAAAAATGATTTAGAACTTAAACTCAAGAACTCATTTGAAGACCCATTTGATTCTATGGATTCTAGATTATGCTAGATGATTAAGAGAGGTTAATGAAACCATAATAAGGTAGGAATGTTACCTTGGGGAAGAAATCGCTTGAAAACCCTCCAATACGCCTCCACATAGCTCTCAATTCGGAAATAGAAATAATGACTAGGGTTTCGGGGGTTTAAACTTATAAAAACTGCTCGTCAACCGCTCCAATGCAGTACATGGCCCCATCGGCTGTGCGGCCGCGCACAACCGATCAACGAGCCAGGAACTCGACTAACCGCTATGGCCGGCAACCACACTACTACATACGGTGTTCTACAAATCGTCTCCGTACGTGCCTTCTGACACCGGACACCGAAAACTTTTCCCAAGTTTCACAATTTCATCCCGAAATCTGACAATCACCTAAGGCCCGAAACACCCAAACCAGATACGCAGACAAGCATAAAAATGCCCTACAAACTCACCCGTGGCCTCAGATTCCCCAACGGAGGTTTCGTTGACCAAGTCATCTCTAGGTCAAACGGTTTCCGCTTAAAGTCACATTCCTAAAGGGTGTCCCAAGACTCAAAATGACGCCTAGGAAGCCATGGAAATTATCTTCTCGGGTCTAAATAGTTCTAACGAGACTCAGGAATGGGTCAACGTGTGTAAAAATGGAATAATCAAGGTAACGACAAGACGGATCATTATAGAGGGTGAAAGTTTTCCTTTTGTGCTATTTTTGCATCTCCATGGGTGTGTATATTGGCTGATAAATGTGCGCATTTTATTTGTGTGGGAGTGTCTGTGTTAGGCAAATGATTTTATGATCTGTTTCTATCTATTTGTCATATTTGGGCCAGCTTCTGTGTTATTACAATTCATATGGGCCTTAGTATATTAAGCCTATAGCTTTTGCACTTTGTGCTTGCTCTTTTTTTTATCTCCGTCCATACGAGTGTGTACGTTTTCAGTCGAGTTTTTTTTATTAAGTATAGTATATATTTTTGGGATTGTGTAACTTTGCGTGCCACACTAAATGTTCTTCATTGAGTTCAATTTTTGTTTAGATATTTTCTAATCCATATTTCCCCTCTCTTTGCTTGCATGAAATACCATTCTTTGGGGCATTCCTATTGCATAAACTCATTGGGCCAAAGGCCCAATACCTTCTCTTGATCGAGTCCGTCTGAAACAAATGGGAAAGGGAAGCTAATATGTTTGAAGGCCCAGCCAATGGGTGAAAATGACACTGATGGGCTTGGGTAGGCCTATCAGTTTGAAAAGAAATATTTTCCTTCCCCTCTTTCCTTTACTTGATATGTATATGTTGTATGTCAAACATGTGAATAATGAAAACCCTATGCATATGTAGAACTTAGGAAATCAAACGCTTAGTATTTTAGGAAATCGCTCAAAACATTTTCAAACTCGGTTAGTTTTGATTTTTGCACAAATAAAAATTGACATTTAATCTGATTTTGCTAATTTTAATAATCAACTCATATTTTTGGATAAAGTAAATTGTTCTTTTCCCAAATGGATAATTGGCAAGTTTTGGACTTTTTGGCAACAAAAATCTGGAAACAATTCATTTTAAAAGAGGGTGAAAATGATTTTGGGGCCTTCAGCCCGTTGGCTTGGATTATTCGTGAATTTATATTGAGCTGAATTGAGATGAAAAATGGGAAATGTAGTCTGTTTTTTATGGCAAATGGTTCTTGAGGCATTTTAAATATTGACCAATTCTGGAAAATGGCTTGGACACTAAAAACTTGAGATTTGAGAAAGATTGGGCCCGTGGAAAATGGACCGTTTTGAACTCAAGCATTTTTTACTGTGGGGCTACAATTTTGTTGGACTAAAATATACTTTGGGCCAAGTAAGAGTATAAGATGGATTTGGACTTAGAATATTATTGACATATGGCTTCAATAAATAAAAATAATAAATAGAACTGATTGTCTTTATTCATAAAAACTCGTGTTTATATATATATGTATATAAATACAAAACCCGACCAAAATGCTTTGAACCCAGAAAAACCCAGCTACTTCGAAATTTGTGGGACGCTTGCTTTAAATTACGCCAATTGGGCCCATGGCCCTACCATACCCTTCAGAGAGTTGTACAGAAGGTTTGGAAGCCCGGATGGATTTGTGGAGCATCCAGGGGAATTTAAACTTATGCTGAATGGACGGCCACCAAACCTTTGGCTTTCGCCATTTGTTTTCCGGGAACCATGATTTTTCCCAAGGATTGGTCCTTAGCCATAGATACCCAAGTCATTTCAGTCACTCATCCATCTTTTACGGCATAACCCAAAAAGAGAAAACCAAGTACTTTAACATAACCCCAATCATACTAGCCGATTTGTACCGAGCCTTGAGTCTCTGCCGGAATTACTACAAATACTTCCAAGGCTGTAACTTGATCCTACAATGGGGGATCCTCAAGCATATGGTCAAGGTTAGGGGTGAACACCACTTAAGTAAGCCGGCCAAAAGAGACAGTCTTCAGGATTTCCGCCCGAACTTCGGAGAACAAAACAGATAAAGTTGGACATTCACTTTCTCCAGACTGAAAGAAGAAAGCATTCAATGGATGTTCCATGACATCATGTCTACTGAAGTTGTAATTAAAGGAAGAAAATGTCCATTCTTGCCACTTATGGGAATACGAGGGATTCGCCTTTATGCCTCTGCCAGGGTTTTGAGACAATTCGGGAGAATCCAAGTCATACCCCAGATTAGAGGCATGGGGTATTTCATCATTGACTACAACATTGATAGACCACCGATAGCTTTGGATTGTGTATGAGAATGGAAAGGTCGCATGATTTGGGGTCCGGATACCTTAGCTGGAGATAGGTTTCCGTCCGGGTTGTGTTGTGGGGTATAAGGATTGGTTGAGCGCCGACTTGCAAGGCACACTTCCTCCTAAACCTATTCTCTATAGCTGTTTCCAAGACAAGGATTCGCAAGACGAGATCCGAGCCTTTTTAGTTCAAAGGAGAGCTGACGACAGAGATGTAAAGTATTTGGAGAAAATTGAGCATGACAAATCCGTCATAGAAAGTCTGAGACACGAGTTGGAGCTTACTAATGGTTGTTTGATTGAGCTAGATGGTCGAATGAAGAAGACTTTAGATAATGTCGCTCCACTGACCTTTACACAGAAAGGGTTTCTGATGGAGGCAACTTTGACATCAGCCCATCTTCATATCCAGGCTACCCGCCGGAAGGCGAAGAAAGCCAAGACTGATAGGGATCGAGCTTCATCATCCACCATTGGAGGACACTTCTGCTGATTTATTTTATGCATTGTCTTTACTCTATCTTTTGTACCCCTTCGGGGAAGAATATTATTATTAATGATTATGGGGTAATGGTTTGATTAAAATGGCATATTTATGTTTCAGACGATTAGTATGCTTAGGAGCTCACATAGTATAATCTTATAAACTGCTTTGTGTGACTTTATTTTCTTTCATATGTTTCGTTTAAATGCTTAATTGATCTCGAATACCGTTCACTCACCCAAAGAAAAACAATGAACAAAACTACCCATACTAAGCCTAACGATTTTCTCAGAATCTGAAGATGAACAAAAAGACTGCACCTGAGCTCGAGATCATGGGAAGGAATAAGGTTTCATTACGCCAAAAGATTTAAGATCTCGAAAAGTAGATCCGAGCAGTCAAAGCCAAGATTACGGAGATAGATGAGTTAATGGACTCGGCGGGGAGTTCGCTCGAAAAACCTGTCGAAGCTCAAGGGGAGAATGTCCTGGACCAGGGAAAAGGGATTCTTCCCCAGTACATCCCGTTAATGGAGGAGTCCGAGAAAGAAGAAATAGAGTCAGACCCGCAAGAGCCCATATGGTCATCAAAAGGGGTTGCCTCCGCTGCATCATCAAGCATAAAAAAGGAAAAAATCTCCTCCACACCTTCAATCCCAAAAGAGGAAGAAGTCTCTGCTACACTATCAAGCCCTAGGGAAGAGCCTGTGGAACGAATAAAGTATGCTACGACCGGCTTCACCCAAATGGTGGGCTATTGCGATCAAGGCATTGGATTGTCCCTACCGCGTCTCGCCTAAGTATGTTATGAGCGAGGAAATAATGATCAAGTTTCGAAGCAAAGGAATAGTTAGTATCTGCTTCGACGGGTTGCCACCCTGTCCTCTGGTCTTCGCACATAACAAATGCCATAATCATGAGGATCAGGCGGGACACACCATTAACGAATGCCTAGCCTTCAAAAAGAGACTCATCAGGCTGATAGATGAGAAAAGCATCACCAAGTTGTGGGGACCGCATTCGCTTTTGGTCCATGACAACATTATCCCAACTGAAGGGATTAGTCTGAACACTCATATTTGGCGTTATGACTTCACAGTATTCAAAGACTCTTATGCCAGCATCTTTCAGAAGTTGGTCAGCATTGGGAAGATTAGCCCCATCAGAACCAGAAGGGCTCAAACTGAAGGAGTTGGCCGCCGCAAAATGTGCATGTACCATTCTGGAGCTTTAGGGCATGACATAGAAGAGTGCGATGCATTCAAGTTTGAATTGGAGAATTTGGTTCATAAGGGCGCCATTTTACTTGTGCTCCCATCTTATTATTAGGATTTGGGGCCTTTAGGGCCAGAAAAGGTTGAACAGACAAACCGCCTATATTGACCTCAAAAGAAAGGTCGCTTTTTGGGTAGTTTCAGGGGATCCCCTTTTTTGTACTTAATACGGATTTGTCCCTCCTATTTTGTGTAAACAAAACTGCGCAGACCTGATATCCCAAGGAGGGATAAGCAGGACGCCTCTATCAGGCCTGGTCACGGGTAGGTTTAAATGTTATCTTATGTAAACCAAACTACCTAAGGGCTTGACTTCCCGCGGAGGTATCCGTAGACAGTCTACGTAAGACTCGGTCCCCATATATTATAAATATTATGCTCCCCTCACTCAAACAAATACACAAGTACCCAAAACCCGATACAAGAGATCAACGGAGCATTTAAATTAAACATATGATTATTTGTGTGCTAAGTGTTTTAAACTGTCATTTATGTGTGATATCTTGATTTTCTTTTCATTATCTGACGAACTAACTCTGTTTGCCTTTGAGTTATTCTTTTCTTATAGAAAGAGAGTTGATTCGTGTTCATACTGCATACTTCACAAAATCCAAAGTTGCAATAACATCCTTATCCCTACAAGATAGAGGCAAAGAAAAGATGAAGCGGTACTTCAGAGAACGAAACTACCCCTACTGATAATGCTCTCAGAGAATCGCCTCTGCGCAGAATGCCTGAGTCGTCACCTAATGAGAACGTCATGAAAATGATGTTTCAAAAAATTGCCCATCTTCAAGAGAAAGTGGCGCAAAAAAAAGCTGCTAATGCTGCCCGAAAGGCCCCTGCTGAAGAAAGAAGGCCTCCGCCTTTTTTTCCATCTCCGAATTCGCCATTACCTGATCACTTCCCCACTAGGTCTGTTATGACCACCATGCCATTTACTCCAATTGATGGACACATTAGTGCCTCGAACCACACCCCACCACCACTTAACACCAAACGAATTCCCGGGACTGCTCACTCTATCCCCTCCTATCGAACACCACAAAACACCTATCTTGGCATCACTATACAACCAAGCATTATCCTACTACCAACCGACAAAAGCACCCCTATTACCTGAACTCGCCCTGCTGTTTCTTTCCACACACCTGTTACACTAGGGACTCCTATCAGGAAATTGACCATTATGAGGAGATGGAAAAGGCATGGAAGACTGAGCAGGAAAACAAGAAGAAAGGTGTCACGACCCAACCGGAGGGTCATGACGGGCACCCGGTGCTAACCCACCCAAGCACCTCTTATCGTACATCCACATTTACATCTAGGTGGACCATATAGCTTAATCATAATTTCTATCCGTCATTCATGCTAATCTTTTTGGGTAATGATACATTCATAAAATCATTAACAACTATACCCATATCAATATACATAAGCCGACGAGGCTATCAAAATGATATACAAAATATAAGCCGACAAGGCTTCAAGACATCTAACCATATTCAATTGTTTACGAGCCTCTAAGAAGAGTAGATAACATCATATAGGCGGGACAGGACCCCGCCGTGACAATGTATGTACACAAAAGAATAATACCAAAAGTTGTTGCTCCGGATGAAATGGAGCTCCTCTATGTAGTCCCTGAATAAGAAAGCTATGGATCAAGCCTGTCTCCCTGGCCACCTGCGGGCATGACGCAGGGTCCACAAACAAAAGGACGTTAGTACGAACAATGTACTGAGTAGGTAAAGCATAATCAACATCATAATAGGAGCATAAGAGACAGCATGAGAAGTAGCAGAAGATGGTAGAATCGGGAGATAGTAGAGTCATCATCATAATTACTTACTTGTCTTTCATAGGGACCTTCCATTTCTAATGCGTGCTCGTGTACATACATATAAACATATACATATATCTACATCCGTATCCATATTCGTATCCGTATTCATATACATATTCATATCCATAGCATACCCGACCATGGAGGTTCGGTGGTTTCACATACCCGGCCATGACAAGGCTCGGTGATTATACATACCTAGGGATGGCAACGGGGCGGTGGGGGTGCGGGGCGGGGCGGGTTTAGACATATGTGGTGCGGTGCGGGTGTGGGGCGGTGCGGGGCGGGTGTGGGTTAGAGGTTAAAATTATGTACTATTTGTGTTTGCTTTCGTCGTGCCAACTGTCACTTCTTCCGCCTATATCTCAATTCTCTAGAGTCTAGATAATGGGATGAAAGTAAATTTGAAAGGCAACTGAATGCCATTTTTCTTGGCATAATATATTCTAACTTTGCAAATAACACATTAATTTACGGAAAAAATAAGTTTGATAGAATAGTTTACTTAAATAAGACAAGATTTCATTTATAATTTCATGTCCACCTAGATAATATTCGCACAGGTATGTATCTAGTTATCATTTTGAGAAGATTCCGTCAAAGTTAAAATAAAGTCCATCTTATTTTATAGTAAGGGGCATCAATTTTCACTGAGTGAAAGTAAACTCTTTAATAAAAATAGCATTACATATGTACACAGTAATAATTCTTTTCTAATTCCTAAATTTTCAGTTTTCCCCAAAAAAAAAAAAAAAACCTAAACTTTTATATATAATTAGTAAAGTTAATTTTTTACTAACGTAAACTAATATTAGTTACTGTAAGTGAGCCTAGATTTGGATGAAAGCAACAGAGTGTTAAAATAATAACTTCGTTACAGTTGCGTGGTTATTATCTAAAAGGACTTATTTAAAGTCCAGTTATTCTCAAAAGGTCAGAGTTCAAAAATGAATCAAAGAGTGGATCATCATTATTGGAACAAGTTACACCCGCGGGTGGATGCGGTTTTGTGCGTGGGGCGGGTGGACGCGGGTATAAATGCTTTGCAGGGTGGGCGGGGCGGGTTGAAAATTTGTGGGTTAAGATAGAACCCGCACCGCACCAAAGACCGCCCCACCCCATTGCCATCCCTACACATACCTGGCCCTACCAAGGCTCAGTGTCATCCGTACCCAACTACAGTGGTGTGCGCGCAATAGATATCATACCCGGCCATATAAGCTCGGTGTTACATAATAGCCATACATACTTAGACACGTATACTTAAGAGTCCATAAGTATCATCAACATCATTACCATTATCATTTTTGTTACGTCTATCATATAAAGGATGCAATGGAATCATGAAAGTATAGAGGATCATGACCTTTAGTAGCTTTAGAGAGAGAATCATTTGGAGGACATTATAGAAGTCATGAAAGGATATATATAGCCAAGGAACCATGCCTTATTGAAAGAAGGGTTAGCCTTACATACCTCTTTGTCTTCTTAACTATCTAACGTTCACCGTTGAAGCTTGAATAATCTACATTTAGCAGGATTCATACCATGATTAAGCCTTAATGATACTCTTAAATTCAAACTAGAATAATTCATAGTCTAATGAAAATTGGGCAGCATTTCCCCTATTTCGTCAATTTCCACCATATCACAAAACAACTCCCAACAACCACAATAACATCCATAATACACTCATAATATCCAAATCAAGTAATCACATTACACTAAGCCTTTAATATTCACCCTCATGTTCAACTCATACTAGCAACTTCATACCCATTTTAGCACATTTTCATTTAATGCTTCTTTATCACCATTATTACCTTCCATAATAAGATTATATCCATATTATACTAGTAATCATGACTCAAGTTAGCTCACTACTTAAAAACATCACAAAAGTTACATTTAGCCCTCATTTTCTACTCTCTTCTTCAACCCAAGTTCTTCAACAACTAAGCATTCATGATAGCATGAAATAAGCATGAAAAATAACTTTTTATCTCATGGGAATGAGCTTTGGAGAAGCTATGAACTTATGTGAAAACCCCAGCTTCAATACTCAAGAATCTCTTGTAGTCTACAACCCCTAGGAAACCTTCTAACGTATGAACACTTTGATTCTTCCCTCTTGATCTTTATTTTCTCTTAGATTGGGGTGGAATAAGTTTAGAGAAGGGTTTTGAGCTCTCAATACTTGTAGAAGATGAAAAATGAAATAAAAGAACCAAGGGCATCTATGAAAAATGAAATAAAAGAACCAAGGGCATCTATTTTGTACAAAACTTAAAAATCTGCCCGGTGGATTTTATACGGACCACTTATACGGTCTGTACAATATTATACGGTCCGTATAAGTGGACCGTATAACACCACTATGGAATTTCCCCTTTCTGTAAAGGTTGAGTTATATAGACCCCTCCTATACGGACCGTATAAAGTTATACGGGCCGTATAAGTGGTCGTATAACTCCCAGTTGTGCTGAACTTTCTCTCGTTGATTCGTTTGACTTCCAATCCTCGTGGAACCTTCTTGACACTTATATAATGCTTCATTAACCGTATAATAGGCCATATAGTAGCCCCTTAAGACATCACAAAATAATTATTAGCTCAATCATAGCAAAACCTTTCCAAACACGGCTTGTATTTCACTTCCTCCATTGAACTACATTTCACATATTTGTATAACTTTGAAATCTTATAGTATGAACCCTAAGCTATCAAATACTTCCCTTAATCTTATAAGGATTTCACAATCACCTTAAGCTCACATTAGCCTATCCACAAGGCAACACATACGAAAATTTTTCGCGGTGTAACAAAAGGCTTGAACGGAAGATGACCGCAATGTTGGAACGATCTATGAGGAGTACCCTCACTGGCACAAGCCTGAGCTATGACGATTTGTGTATGCATCCCAACTTGAATTTATCCGCGAGCTTAATAGTACCCCGTTTCAAGTTATTCAATAGGACGGGCAATCCTAAAGTGCACCTGCGGGCCTACTGTGACCAATTGGTCGGTGTCCGAGACAACCAAGCACTCATCATGAGGTTGTTCAGTCGAAGTTTGACCGGAGAAGCCTCAGAATGGTTCACGGCGCAAGACATACGCCGTTGGATCACATGGGAAGACATGGTTGCGGCTTTCATGGAAAGATTTCGCTTTAATACGGAGACGGTACCAGATAGATACTATTTGGAGAAAGTAAAATAGAAGTCCACCGAGAACTTTTGTGAATATGCAAGCAGGTGGAGAACAGAGGCCGCCCGAGTACAACATCCTATGGCAAAGAAGAACTAGTTTTGGTTTTCATCCGTTCACAAGAAACAGATTTCTATGATAGAATGCTTTCAATAGCAGGAAGACCTTTCTCAGAATTGGTCAAAATGAGCGAGGCCATAGAAGATAGTCTCAAGACTGGCCGAATCATAACCATGATCGAAAAATTTACTGGTTCAAGCTCAGCCGGGTTTGTGCGCAAGAAGAAAGAAGACGTGGCTAGCATATCCCACACTTCTAAACCCAAAAGAAAGGAAGCTTTCCTGATGGAAGCATACGCTTCACCTCCCCCAAATACCTACATACCCACCCCTTACAACACGGTACCCGTATATTACACACAACCAACTTTCCAATCACCACCTCAAAATTACCAAGATCCACCAAATGCCTTCCAATCAACTCCCCCAAATTACCAAGCTCCACAGCTAAATTACGAAAATTCCCCACCCATTTATCGTACCTCACAAAATAACCAACTCAATACCTACCAGAATCAACCACCACCAAATGCTTATAATGCGCCACGTCCGAATTTTGAGAAGAAAACCCCTCGGGTATTCACTTCACTGATGGAATCTCATACTGATTTATTCAAAAGATTAAGTGCAGCTGGGATGATTCAAGTGCTTCCCTCAGAGGTCGTCGATCCAAAGAATAAGGTAACTGTCCGAAACAAGTATCCCATTCCCCGTATTGATGACTTGTTTGATCAGTTACAGGGAGCTTCTGTGTTCTCCAAAATCGATTTAAGGTTAGGGTACCATCAGTTGAAGATTCGGGCAGAGGATGTTTCTAAAACTGCTTTTCGAGCCAGGCATGGGCACTATGAGTTCTTGGTTATGTCTTTTAGGCTTCCAAACACCCCAGCTACGTTCATGGATTTGATAAACAGTGTGTTTAAGCCCTATTTAGACTCATTCGTAATAGTGTTCATTGATGATATCCTGGTGTACTCTAGGAGTAAGGAAGAGCATGAGAAATATTTGAGAATTTCTCTTGGGGTATTGTGAGAGAAGGAGTTGTATGCTAAATTCTCCAAGTGTGAATTCTGGTTGTCTTCTGTGTCTTTCTTGGGGCATGTTATTTCGAAAAAGGGTATTATGGTGGATCCTCAAAAAATTCAGGCAGTCATGGAATGGGCTAGGCCCACGTCAGTGACTGAGATTCGTAGTTTTGTGGGTCTGGCTAGATACTATTGTAGGTTTGTGAAGGGGTTTGCCTCTATTGCTTCTCATTTGACCCGTTTGACTCAGAAAGAGGTATCGTTTCAGTGGTCCGACGAGTGTGAGGAGAGCTTTCAAAAGCTTAAAAGATTGTTGACTACAACACCGATTCTGGCATTGCCCTTAGAGGGCAAGGATTTTGTTATTTATTGTGATGCTTCACGTTCTGGTTTGGGTGCTATTTTGATGCAGGAAAAGAAAGTGATTGCTTATGCTTCTCGACAGTTGAAGGTACATAAGAAGAGCTATCCTACTCATGATCTAGAGTTGGCAGCGATGGTGTTTGCGTTGAAAATCTGGAGGCACTACTTGTATGGTGTCCATTGTGAGGTGTACACAGGCCATCGCAGTTTGCAACATGTGTTCACTCAGAAAGATCTGAACTCTAGACAGCGGATATAGATGGAACTACTGAAAGACTATGACATCACCATTTTATACCACCCTGGTAAGGCAAATGTGGTAGTTGATGCATTGAGACGGAATTCGGCTAGTATGAAAAGTCTGGCTCGTTTGATTTCTTCTGAGCGTCCGTTGGCTAGAGAAGTTCGGACTGCGGCTAACGAGACCGCGAGATCGGATATTTCTAACGCGAGCAAGATGTTGACTTGTGTTGAGGCTCGGTCATCATTTTTAGAGCAAATTAAGGCTAAGTAGTTTGAAGATACTAAGTTATGTAAAATACGAGATAAGGTGTTGCGTGGTGAGGCCAAGGAGGCCGTGATTGATGAGGAGGGTGTGCTGCGAATCAAAGGGCAAGTGTGTGTGCCACGTGTAGGCGACTTGATTAAGACCATTCTGATAGAGGCTCATAGTTCGAGGTATTCTATCCATCCTGGTGCCACTAAGATGTATCGTGATTTGAGGCAACATTACTGGTGGACTAGGATGAAGCATGATATAGTAGAGTTCGTTGCTCAGTGTCTAAATTTCTAACAGGTGAAGTATGAACATCATAAACCTGGGGGTACATTACAGAGGATGCCCATTCCTGAGTGGAAATGGGAAAGAATAGCCATGGATTTCGTGATGGGTCTTCCGAAGACACTAGGGAAGTTTGACTCTATCTGGGTTATAGTTGACAGGTTGACTAAGTCTGCCCACTTTATTTAGGTGAAGATAACTTATGATGCAAAAAAATTGGCTAAGGTTTACATTCGGGAGGTGCTTAGACTCCACAGGGTTCCTATCTCCATCGTGTCCGACAGGGGCACCGCGTTCACATCCAGGTTTTGGGAGTGTTTGCATGAGGAGTTGGGTACAAAGTTAGATCTTAGCACGACCTTCCATCCTCAGACTGACGGGCAGTCTGAACGGACTATTCAGGTTTTGAGGATATGCTTCGTGCGTGTGTGATAAATTTCGGTGGGCATTGGGATCAGTTCTTTCCCTTAGCCGAATTTGCTTACAATAATAGCTATCACTCCAGTATTGATATGGCCCCATTTGAGGCATTGTATGGAAGGAGGTGTAGGTCCCCTATTGGATGGTTTGATGCGTTCGAGGTGAAGCCGTGCGGTACTGACCTTCTGAGAGAGTTCCTAGAGAAGGTGAAGGTGATTCAAGCCAAGCTTTTGGCAGCGCAGAGCAGGAAGAAGGAGTATGCGGACCGCAAGGTCTGAGGTCTTGAGTTTGAGGAAGGAGAGCAAGTGCTGTTGAAGGTCTCACCCATGAAGGGTGTGATGAGGTTTGGGAAGAAGGGCAAGCTTAGCCCGAGGTACATTGGTCCGTTTGAGATTCTCAAACGTGTGGGAGAGGTGGCTTATAAGTTGGCTTTACCTCCGGGTCTATTAGGCGTTCATCTGGTGTTTCATGTGTCGATGTTGAATAGGTACCACGGTGATGGTTCCTATATCATTCGTTGGGTTTTAGTTTTGTTAGATGAAAATTTGTCATATGAGGAAGAGCCCGTTGTTATCTTAGATAGGGATGTTCGCAAGTTGAGGTCCAAGGAAATAGCTTCTGTAAAAGTACAGTGGAAGAATCGACCAGTGGAAGAAGCTAGTTGGGAAACAGAATCTGATATGCGTAGCAAATACCCTTAGCTTTTCGCCGAGTCAGGTAACTCCTCCCTAGATTCTCACCCTTGTCCATTCGGGGACGAACAGTGTTTTAATTTGTATCTGGTGTAACGACCCTTTCGGTTGTTATGGGAAATTAGGACTCCGTTGGTAATTCCGAGGCCGCGGGTACTAAATTCGAAGGGCGTCTTTTTGTTTATATGTATGTTTGTTTTATGTTTTTGAGGCCTTGGATGAAATGTGGGGTGATTGGGGGAAAGACTGGACAAAAGTCGAGTTCACTGCCCAAAATAGACCGCTGCAGCGGTGGGTGTACCGCTGAGGCGATACCGCTATAGCAGCGGCCATCCACGTCCTTGGTGGCCGCTATGGCGGGCGGTGGACCGCTATGGCGGTGGAAAGACCGCCATAGCCGTCAAGCAGTTTCCTTTGGGACGACTATAGCGGTCACTTGACCGCTATAGCGGGACCGCTGCAGCTATGGACATTTTGACCGCTGCAGCGGTCGACGGAAAATAGTGGCCCGGGATTTTTATACTTAGTCTTATTTTCTCTTTTCACCAAAACCACAACACACTTCCCAACAAGCACCTAGAGAGAATTTTCAAGCTAGAGCAAGATAACCTTGAGAGGTAAGTTCCATTGCTTTTCATTCTATCATTCCCTTCCCCTTCATTATTGTAATCATCTTCATGGGTCTCTAATGGTGAAAGTGAAGTAGAAACCCTAGAATGTCAATAAACCTTCTAAACTTGATGGGTTGGGGTTGTTATCGCTTATTTATCATTTAAATGGATTGATTAGTTGCTATTTGTCATAAATTGAACATTTAGAATCATAAACTAAGTGATTTGAGACCTAGGGTTCTATAAAAATGGTGTCTTTGCCATAGAAAACTACTTGTAATGGGAATATTAAAGGGAATGCTGTTATAATTAATGATTAATGAATACTAGGGGCCTTGATAGGTTGTCTATCAACTAGAAAATCATCCACCCCTTTGAATGGGGTAAGGGAAGGGTATTCTTGCTTGGTACTTGTGAATTGAGTATTTTGACTCATTGAGCCTTCTATTTCTAGACCGTGAGCGTACTGAGGCTTTGAGGAAAGGAAAGGCTATAGTAGAGTAACCTGTGTGTTCCAGCTCTACTTTGAGATAGGTTACGGTTTACTTAAGTTAGACTTTGGTTAGTTGATTGTATGTTTTGTGATCTCCTTAGAAGAAAAGCATGTCTAGTTTTCATGCATGGTATTGCGTGGCTAAATTCCTACGTGAATGTGATTGAGTGATTGTGTAGGCTCAGTGCATTATTCCTGTGTGATTGAATCTACAGTGAATGTGTTGTGATGAGAAGCTAATATAATCTTCTCAGGGGTATTGTGACATGAAATGATGAGTTGATTGTTGATATTGGAAAGGTAAGAAACACTGTTCTGTAAGAGGTATGGAAAGGCACTCATGTGACCTAGATTATGGGCTCGTGGTCCGAGGATCGTTCCGAAAACGAGAGGTACTTTGATATGTTCCGCGATCGAGGTTCGTTCCGGGGCGGAGGTTTGTGCTCGGGTCCGAGGAGTGAATTCAGAACGAGTGGTACATGGACACCGTGGGTCCCCTGCAGGTCATTACTACTGAGCTAAGGCATCAGTTAGCATGTATGTATAGCGAGTGAAGTTATTGTGGTAAATTTATTTCCGTTGTGGCTTACGTGATTGTGATTGCTTGACATTCTTGGTGATTTAATTGTGATTGTCTTTGGTTGACTTGCTGTGATTTATTGATATTCATGTCTGTTGACTGGCTTGTTTTATTCTATTGATTTTATGAAATATGCATGATACTAATCTTAGACGGCTTTATGATATCTACCGGTACATAGTGTTTGTCTTGATACTACCTTCTTTATTCTTTGAGTGCGGATTGTGATATAGAGACCGTTGTTCGTCCTCACATCTAGCGTGGAGGATAATTGTTGACAGATTTTAGGGTGAGCTTCTTCCCATGCCAGGCCGCCCAAATATCTTCTTGCTATGATGTCTTTTCGTACTCTGGACATTATGGATTACGTATTTGTTAGACTTCAGATTCTTAGACATGTTTTAGCTTAGAGTCTTGTACGATGACTTTCGGATTTTGGGGATTGTAATAGTTAGAACTTCCGCACTTATTTCAACATTTATGGCATGACTTATTTTGTTCATTTGATGTTTGAATGAGTAATAATTGTTTAGCTTGGTTAATATAAAACCGGATTTAATGGATAGGTGTTTGGTATGTTGGTTCACCCACTAGGATTTAGATGGGTGCCAGTCATGACGGGTTGGGTCGCGACAATTTTGAGACAGACGTTAGAGGGAGTATATAAGAAAAGGAAGAAGAAGAAACCAATGATCCCGATTTGCACCACTCAGAAAGGAAAATTTTGGTTCTAAATTAAAGTAATGTATGCCTTTTTTCCTTTTGACTCCCCCAAAGGCTCATGATACTTTAACATTAATTCTTTAGTATCAAGGCTTAAAATATAGGCATATTCCATCCTTCATGAACCTTTAAAGATAGCTACATCCTTGAACTATTATCAAACATCTCAACAGCAGAGCATTCCAAGCGCTATACTGGTATGTATTGTGTTCGACTATAACAGTGTCTTATTAGTCTATATTGTATGCCTCTAAAACCATCATAATTCTTTTCATTTTTACTCTTCAAAGTTTGTGTAGATGCTACTTTTTTAATCCAAGTAACAATTGCTCTATGAAGCAAGTAAAATTTAAAAGTGAAATAATATTATTAGTTAGGATAAATATGAATTTATTTTCATAACAGCAAGAAATGGGTTTTCGTAATAAGATCCCTACTGAAGGTTTTTTTTTTTTTTTTTTTTTTTTTTTACCTTCCATAGATTCCTATTAAGCTGAACCAGTTAAATTTGTACTTTAATTTAGACCTGATTGATAACATCTTTTTTTTCCATTAAAACTATTCACAAAGGCAGTATGATAATGTAATTCTGAGGTTTGCAAATTAGAAGAGGGGAACTTCATTTCCCTTTTACGAATTTAACCCAAATGTGCAAGTATAACAACTTCCAAATACTGCTTTTTAACTTCAACTACGAAAACTCAACTTCTTAAAATTTCGTCCAAATATTGGGCAAATGGGAGCTGCTTCCAAATGAAAAATTGGCTAATTCTATAGCTACTCCCAATTGCCCAACTCTGATGCTACAGTCCAAATATAGCTACACCCCCCGATAGTTAATAGTACTAGTAGTAGTGTACTGTTTCCGCGTTTTACATGACATATTTTATTTTTGGTTAGTCCAAAAAGAAAATAAAATAAAATAAGTGTATCCTTTAATATTTTTTTTTTTAACTTTAATATTTTTATTTTAGCTTTACTGAAAGTTGTTTTATAAGCATAGAAATATCATGTTATGTTTATGTCTTAACTCTTAAGCATATTTTTTTATCTGCCTAATATCTTTCAGTTTTTTTTCTTCTTAATTTAGCTTTATCTTAATGAACATCACCCTACAAAATGAAACAGTTTAGGGTGTGTTTGGTATAGAGGAAAACATTTTTCAATTTTATCATGTTTGCTAATCAAAATGTTTTGAAAAATATTTTTTTTAGGAAAATAAATCCCTTTAAAAATGAGGAAAACGAATAGCTTCCCTAACAGAGCTGTCGACAAATCGGGATGTAGCTAGTTTAAGAAAAAAAAAAAAAAAGGAAGGTACCTGACCTGCTGCTGGCACTGGCACCGCTTCTTTTAAAAAAAAAAAAAAAAAATTTCACCCGGAAGGGACATTTTATTTATTGAATAAAGCAAAAATCAAATGGTACCAAAATGGTCCCATAAATCGTCCAAAAAATGAAATAAAAGAAAAAACAAAAGAAACAAATATAGAGAAAGTGCCAAATAATATTTGTTGCCCTATTTTTCCGCTTGTCTTTTTCTTGTTGGGATAAAAAAAAATCAGGGCGCATCATCGTACGGAAGGTTAATGACGATAATCGCTGACAAAGAAAACATACTAAAAGAAACATAATATTTATCGGATACATATTAAAAAACCTAATTTAAAAAGAAAAACATTAAAAACTATGGAGAGAATAATCTCCCCCGTAAAGAAGACTCTCCTAATATGGGATTTGTTTTAGTTGTGGGAAGAATGTCTTTAATTTATAGATTTACAAAACTTTTCCTCCAAGACAAGGATTGGCCAAATATGGAAGAGAATAATATTTTCCTTTCAGGAAAAGTAAAAACAATTATGGTAATACTTTGACTTTCCTTTAAGGAAAAAGTAAAACTCAAATGTGATAAGAAAATCATAATAAAACCTCTAACATTTCTCTCTTCTTCGGAGCCTCTCTCTTTATTCTCAACTAGCCAGCGGTGCAAACATGATGATCGGAGAAGGATCTGCTGCCAAACTCATCTGCTCTGTGATTTGTATCTGATTTGCACCTCGGCTGGTTGATTTCTTCACTGGCACCACTTCCATTCTCCACCTTATACTTTTTAGTTCATTCATATTCCTGTCGTTAACAAATCTTTCTATATTTACTTTTACCAATGTGGACACGTATCTAATTTCTCAAGAAAAAAAAATTAAAATTCACCTCTCAACTTTTGACTAGAGTTTCAATCTCTAGTTGAAGGAAGAAATTTAGTGTTATATCCCGCATTTTCGCATATTCGGATTTACAAATAATTGTGACTTGTAAGAAATAAGGCCATAGTTTGATTTTTTTTTTTTTTTTTTTTTTAATATATGTGTGTTGACCATGAAATATGATGTGGAAATATCGAGAATAATAAAATTTCGAAACTAGTTTTCGGAATTTTAAAATAAGACCCGCAACAATTTGGGCCCAAATGAAATGAAAAAAAAAATAATGGACAAGAGGCCCATTGGAGAGGTGGCCGGCCATACCATCAAGAAGGGCCAAGCCCAAAATCAATTAAAAATCCATGGAATAAAATGGGGAGGCATCATTCATTTACAATTAGAATCTTCAAGAACAAAACAAAAGAGAGAGAGAGACCAAAAAAGGCCATACGGCCATATCTCAAAAAAAAAAAGGGGAAGGAGGAGAAATTTTAGCATCAACTTAGATTCAAAAATCTTAACTCTAGAATTCCTCTAAGTTTCTTCAATGTGATATAAATTTGGAGGCAAGAAAGTACTCTCTTTAAAAAGGTAAGAATTTTGCTCTTTTTATCTTGAAGAAGTTTATATATATGTTGTAGTATATGGAAGTGAATGTAAAGTATGAGAATTTTGTGTTATGGATATATAGGTGTGTGGCCGAAAATGGGTGTGGATACAAAGGAATGGTCAAATTTTATTTATTATGTTAATTGTGTTGTAATGGCTTTCTAATGCAAAGGGAAGAATTCTAGCAAGTCTAAGTTGTTGTAGGAAAATTTTGTGATTTTATTGTAGATTTATGAAATTATGGAAATGGAATTGTTAAGGTGTAAATTGTGGTTGTTGTTGATGAAATAAGAAGGTGTTGTGAATGTTGTGTCAAAGGTTGGAGATTTCGGATGAATTCTAGTCTTGGTGGATTTTTGTATTCTTTTTAAATGGTATGAAATGCGTTTGAATTGCACTTGAATGATCTTGAATTGGTAGTGGACATGTAAGAATCGATATCTTTCTTGAATGGAAGGTTGATGAATTATGTTGGAAAGGAAGGCTACTATGTGGAATGCGTTTTAAATGGTTTTTGATGTTATTGGTTTGGTTGTTGGTATTGTTGGTGTTGTTGTTGATTGATTTGGCCGAGTTAAATTCTCAAGACAAAAATAAAATAAATTTAGGGCAATTTTGGAATTCATGCCTAAACTCATATCTTGTTGACATTATGGCTTGTTTGTAGACATTGGGCAGCCCGAATCATAGGTTGGATTTATCTTGAAGTTGGATTATTTTGGGGAGCGTTTGAGGTATGTAAAGTAACCTTTCTTTTTTTTGGCATGCCTTAGTTAAAGTAGGCTATGATACGAGCCTCTAAGAAACTCTATTCTCACAATCCGAGCTTGGTTGTGATTCGCATGTGTTTCCTTGGTATTCTTGTGCTCATATGCCATAACATTGATCCTTATATCCTTGGAATTCATCATTTGTAAAGATATCATGAAAGTTGATTTTTGGTTTTAAGCTTATTCTTTTTCCAAAAGTTCAAAAATCTCTAAAAGAAAAATTTTCGTAGGAGTTTGTGTGATATAGAATGAGTATGTTTTTCATTCGGGTCTACACTCGTCTGTGGGTCCCGCGACGTTCCTTTATGAAATTTTGACAACTTTTCAAAGAGAATGTTGTAATTATTATTCTGATTTCAAATATGATTATTTTACTTATCTTTTGGATTTATGATAATGATATAATTACTGCAGGAAAACTATGATATCGTTCGCCGGTTCAAGTTATGATATTGTTGTCTTGTGTTTTGTCTCCTCTAGGGCCGGGTTCCTATCCACCCAACACTCCCAACGGGCGAGCGACCATATTTTCCCTCCCAATTTTGAAGTAACATTTTGATGTTTTTGAAATGCCCAACCCTCGATTTGTAACCCTCCTCTTGCACCCCCCGCTTCGACCTACGGACGCTCGGTTTGGTGATCCTCACTCCCCACCGCATCCTACCCTCATATATTTTGCTAGATTACATATAAATATTTTTGGAATAATATTTTTTTGACTTACTTATTAAATACTAAAAATTAAGTAAATTTGAAACCACATGTTGTTTTGATACAACATTTGTTTCCGTATAACCATTTCATTGGTACCAAACACCCTTAGTTGGGTCGTGACATTCGTAAATACACCCTATTTTTTCAATTTTTTAACATTTGGTTGTCCCTAAACTTCAAATACACGTGGAATAATGTTTTAAAACATAAGTTCACCAAGGCTAAACTCATATATATGTTTGATAAAAGAAACCCTTTCTTCAAATTTGGAGAAACCAATATAGAAGAGTAATTTCATGGAGGCTAAACTCATATATATGATAAAGAAACCCTTTCTTCAAATTTGGAGAAACCAATATAGAAGAGTAATTTCATGGAGGCTGAAGTGCAAGGAAGAAAGGGAAGACGGGTGTTGTTATTTCCATTGCCCTTGCAAGGCCACATAAACCCTATGCTTCAACTAGCAAATGTCCTTCACTCAAAAGGCTTTTCTATAACCGTTATCCACACCAACCTCAATAACTCTCACAATATTCAAACAAACTATCCTCACTTCACATTTCACTCTATTTCTGATGGCTTATCTGAAGATGAAAAATCAACAACGGATGTCTTATTTCTTCTTTCTTTGCTCAATGAGAAATGTGTTCCACATTTCGAAGAGGCTTTGGCACAGTTATTGTTGGAAGATCCCAATAATATTGCTTGCTTAATATCTGATGCTATCTTGCACTTCACTAGGGTTGTTGCTGACAATTTTAAGCTTCCTAGGCTTGTTTTAAGGACCGGAGGAGTTTGTTCATTCTTGACTTTTGCTGCCTTCCCACTTCTCCTTCACAAAGGTTATTTTCCTCTTCAAGGTACGTATTTTCTTATCTTAATTATCTTCATCCCCTTTAGGGTGTGTTTGGTATGACGGAAAATGTTTTCCAAGAAAATATTTTCTACATTTTCCCGGAAAATAAGTATTTTTTTTTACTCATGTTTTTGTGTTTGGTAAGCAAGTTAAAAAATGTCATGTTGAGAGCATTTGCATATATCTAAAGCAATTAAGAAACAATGAGCTTTTTGAATTCGGAGTGTAACTTCGGAAAATTTTAAGGAAAGCATTTTTCAAGATATTTAGTGCAACCAAATAAGAAAAAATAAGAAAACATTTTTCGTCATACCAAACACCTTTAATATATTTAATGCGTTCCTGTTTAGTGTAATTACTATAATACCCAAAAAAAAGAAAGTTAAAATTTGTTCTTCATAGTCCATCAATTCAAAATGTGTGAAATCTGACCCCTACTAGAGGTTACACCATTTATGTATAGGGTAATTCGATGAGTCTTTTTTTTAATTTTTTTATATTTTTTATAATAGTTATCACATATCCAAAACTAGTTATTGCAGTTTTTGAAAAAGTGTTAAGAGCCAAGTTTGCAAAACTCAATACTTGCCAACTGTAAAACTGTCGTACCTTAAAGTTAGGGCCCAAACTTAGCTTATAAGTTGCTGAAAACAGCTTATAAGCTTTTTTTTTTGAGTGTTTTCTTTGAGCGGGAACATAAACGATTTTGTCTTAAAATAAGTCCAAAAAAATAAGTTGAGGTAACCCAAAAAAATAAGTTGGGGTAGCCCAACTTATTTTTCATTGGCTTATAAGCTGTTTTTTTTTACGCTAAGCCAAACGGGCCCTTAGTGTGACAAAAGGATTACCCCCAAAAAAGAAGGTGTGGCGAAAGGACAATGTAACCAAAATCTTCAATAACAATACTCCCTCCGTCCCAAAAAGATTGTCCTCTTTTGATTTGGCACAAAGTTTAAGAAATAAATGAATGGTTTTGAAATGTGTGGTCCAAAATAAGCCTTAGATATTTGTGTGGTTGTAAATCATCTCATAAAGTTAAATTGTTTTTAACTATAGAAAGGTGACAATGTTTTTAAGAAGACTAAAAAGGAAAGGAAGATAATCTTTTTGGGACAAAGGGAGTACAATTGTTGAATTAGGCAAAAGAAATAGCAAGAGGGTCAAAGTATAAAATCTCAGTGTGAATTTAAAAATAAAATAAGGGGATAAGATTGTACCTTATATAAATTATTTTCTTAATATAACGACATAACCAAATATTTTCCATGTTATCATCTTTCAAATCTCTTTACAAGATGTTTTTTTTTCTCTTTTCAATAACGACTTTCCTATATCAATACATTAACGGTCACAAAAATTAAAGATGTAGCAACATCAGTTTCGATTTAACTAGGGAAAACAGAAACTCAAATAACCTTACATAACAATGAAATAAAAATTTTGGCTAAATTGTGCCTCAGCATATTCCAAGATCTAGGAATATATACAATATGTACATCATTTTTGAAATTCATAAGCTTCCAGATATCTTCACAAGTAGTCTCTATCTCCCATGAACTACACTTCATTTTCATATCATATCCACCACAATTATTGCATCAGACAAGATTTGCACCTCTGACAATTCATTTTCCTTAGCGTTTTTCAATGGTTCACGAATTGCTAGTGCTTCAGTGGTGATGACCTTCCCAACAAATTGAATTGGGTCACCAAAGGCTTGAAGCAAATGACCACAACTATCCATAGCCGCTACTCCAATGCTTGTCATCTTTTTCTCCTTTTGTAAGCTAGCATCTACAAACATAACAATACCATCTGGTGCCACAATAATATTTTAATCAAATACAAGTGTTCGTATTCATGAAAATCAAAAAGTGCATTGTTTACAATATCATTGGGTTCACAAATATCCCCATTAAAACTCATTGAGTTTCTAGCCTTCCAAATTTGCCACTTGATAGAAACACTTAATTTAGCAAGATCAATATAATCGGGATATTGATTAGCATTAACAAAAATATCATTCCACCATCTAGCAAAATCCATAGTACTCTCAATATTAGGTTAATTATTAAGACATATTCTCCAAACCAATTTTGTTTTAGGGCATCTAAAAAGCATATGATCAATAGTTTGCATACCACAAACCTTACACGCATCACAAGTATGTCTTAATCTTTTAGAAGCAACATGATGAACAGGTAGCACATTCGTAGTACATTTTTGAATAAAAAGCTTGTATTTGTTTTTTATATTCACGGACCATAAGAAAACCCATAACTTTTTTCAAAAAGATTGATTACTCGATTGAGGTCTATCACTATTAACTTCTCGACATCTAACAATTTCTCTAGCTAAATGGTATCCCGATTTTACCTCAAAATTACCAGATTTAGTATGATGCCAAATAATCCTATCCAACAACCAGTGATAGAAATAGGAGTAGAAAATATTGCATGAATATCTTCCGTACAAAACCAATTCTATAAATCTTGCATCTTCCAAGTGTGGGTATTGTGATCTATAGTATCATTCACTTGTAACTCTGTATCCATTTGAGCATGACTATGGCTAAGCCTAAACCCACATGAATTCATAATTCAAGGATCCGTCCAAACTTTAATACTATCACCAGATCCTACCCTCCATCTAATTCCTTTTTTAAAAGATCTCTACCTCAAATGATACTCTTCTATATCCATGAGCTAGCAGAAGAACACGTAGGTTTAAGGAAAGACATATGTTGCAAATATTTACTTCTGAGAATTTTAAAAGTAGAGAATCTTCTTGAGTCAAAATTCGCCAAGCAAGTTTTGCCAACAAAACTTGATTAAAAGATTTTAACTCTCTAAGTCATATCCCCCCCTTTAGATTTTGCTAAAACAAAGGTTCTCCCATTTTTCAAAATGCATTTTTCTCCTATCTGCATCATGACCCCACAAAAAATTAGAGAAAATAGTAATGATCTCCTTACACAAAGTATTCGGAAATTGAAAACATAATAAAGCATAAGAAGGAATAGCAGGTAAGACGAATTTAAGCATCACTTCTTTTCCGGCAGGGCTTAAGAAAATAATTTTCCAACCCTTTATTTTAGCCTTCACTCTATCTTTAATAAACTCCAACATTTTTTTCCTCGAATTTTCCACTACTGCAGGTAAACCCAAATATAACCCTAAGTTATTTTTTTTTATTGTCCTAGCTCCGCAATAATTTCATCTTTCTCAAGTACAGAAGTATTTTTACTAATGAATATAGTAGATTTCTCAAAATTCACCTTTTGATCGGAACATTCTTCATAATTTCTTAAAATTTCAGCAATTTTAGCACCATTTTGAACATTAACCTCATAAAAAATAAACGAGTCATCAGCGAAAAACAAATTGTTAATAGTAGGTCCACCTCTGACTAAACTTAAATCTTTTAGATCCCCAAATACTTTTGCTTGATTTAGAATTCTAGAAAGACCTTCCGCGCATAGCAAGAACAAATAAGGGGATAGAGGATCCCCTTGCCTTAGTCCTCTAGTAGGTTTCACTTCCCCTGCTATATCTCCGTTAACATTAAACCTATATGTCGGGGTAGTAATACATTGCATAATCCAAGTGACAAAGTTCTCCTGAAATCCCATTTTAAGAAGTATCTTTTGGATATAAAATCACTCTACTTGATCGTATGCTTGGGCCATATCTAGTTTAAGAGCCATATACTTTTCCTTCCCTTGTCTTTTATTCTTTAAAGGATGAATGAATTCATGAGCTAGAACAACATTATCCACAATTTGTCTTTTTGCAATAAAAGCAGATTGATCAGGAGAAATAATATTGGGGAGATATATATGTTTTGAGTCTCGCAACAATAATTTTAGCAATAATTTTATACACCGTAGAACATAAGCTTATGGGTCTAAATTGACTAATGGCGCCAGAATCTCTCACTTTAGGTATTAAAGTTATAAGAGTTTGATTCCAAGAAGGTAGTAAATAAACTAAATGAAAGAAATTTTTAACAGCTTCACAAATATCACGGGATAAAATATTCCAATATTTCTGAAAGAAAAAAGGAGTCATACCATCCACTCCCGATGGAATTAAAATCAAAATGTATTATATAAATTTTACAATGCTTGCTTGAGGCATAGCATCCCTAAATAGCCCTGGATCATTGTTAATCAATGAAATGATATCTTGGATGACGAAAATAATCCTAAACTTTTGACGTACTTTTATACGCTTTAAAATATTGGTTATAATATAGCATTAACAATCAAGTTGGTAAAATGCAAATTTGAAACATTAATGACAATATAGTAGAAGACAAAACGTATTATAACTTAGTTGCATTTTTTCCTTTTTATGTTTTGCATTCAGTCCAAAATATGAAATTATCTTACTATACCATGTTTCATTTTATGTTCTCTGTTGTAAAATATTATCTCAAATTAGTCATTTTTATACTGTAATTGTTACAATTAGTTTTTTTTAACAAGATATAAGGCCAATCATTTCATTCTCAAATTTCTAAAAGATCAAATTTCCATTTTAAAATTGTGTTAGTTGGAAAATCTTTGAAGA
Source organism: Lycium ferocissimum (assembly GCF_029784015.1). Classification (NCBI taxonomy): domain Eukaryota; kingdom Viridiplantae; phylum Streptophyta; class Magnoliopsida; order Solanales; family Solanaceae; genus Lycium; species Lycium ferocissimum. The sequence continues at coordinate 61,387,534 of NC_081344.1, forward strand.
ATTGTGATAAAGGTATTTTTTTTATGTTTTGTTTTCAATATTAAGTAACATAACTATAATTTTCAGATATTCCCATGTAAGTATTAAATCCACAAATCACAACACGACATCGGAAAACTTGTGTGTAACAGGATTTTTTTCATTATTGCTAGCTAGCAAAATGGGAACAACATTCATTACTTTCACAAAATTTGTTTAATTTTTGTTTTGTAATTTTATATAACTCAAACATGATAAAATTTATGTGATTTTTAAAAATTTATGTGCTGAGTAATGTGGCGCTTGTCCTCTTAGATTAGTAATAATAATTGTGTATTAAGGTCAGCTGGGGTGTAAATCAATTATGTCACTGATTTTCTTTATTTACACAAGTATTTGACAATGTTGCCCACCAAAATTTATGGACACGCAGTCTCTCCTAAAGAATTCTATACTAAAATAGAAGGCTTCCCAATAAAATTCCATAAGTAAATAATCCAAAAATCTACGTTGAATGGCAGATTTTTTTTTTTCCCAATAATCCACATAAATAAATTGGTAAATTCGGAGACCTCTCCTCAGATTTTACTTCATAACATTAACTTCTCATGTGGCTTAAATATTACTCCTACCTCTCTTATTTTGATAAAAATTATAATATGAAAAATTTACCCTTATTAATAATAAAATCTTTTTTGATAATTTTAAAAAATATTCATACGGTTAAATAATTACTTGATTGAGAGGGAAGGTGCATGGTGTAGCGGGGGGACGAGCAAATGGAGTCTCTATTACCGTAAATTGTCTGCATGTAAATGCGCGTGTGTATGGAATACAGTATGCTTTTGTTTGTGAAAAATGAGTGAATGAAAATTGGGAGGGGCTAAATAAATTAATGCTGATAAGAAATTCAAGGTGGAAGATATTATGGTGTTGTGCAGGCGGTTTGGCTGAGTCCGACGCTAATTAATTAACCTATGACTTAAAATAATTTGTCAAATAAAAGAGTTTCATATTAGTAAGGGTAACATTGTCATATTATACTTTTTTTATATTAGTAATAAATAGATAAAAAGAATTGTTATAAGGAAATCAAAATAAGAGAAGCAGACGTAATATTCTAAATCACAAGGGTGGTTACTGTTGCGAAACGAAATTTGAGGGAGGTCTCTGAAATTATTCCTAAACAGCTTTAAAAAGTTCAATAAAAAATCTTGACAGCCTTCATCAGTTTCTTTTTCTTATTTCACATACTGTCTTCTTATATGAAGTCTTTCATGATTTGATTGAATAGTGACGTTACACTTATTTAAAAGCTACATTGAATCTGTTATTGAATTTCTTATTCGATTAGTTTGTGTACTTGTAGAATCTCGACTAGAGGAAGCAATTGAGGAACTTCCACCACTAAGAATTAAAGACCTTCCTGTATTCAAGACATGTAACATGGATGCACTTTATGAAGTAATGAGAGGAATGATACGAGAAACTAAAGCTTCATCTGGCCTGATTTTGAATTCATTCGAAGAACTTGAACAATCGTCGATGTCTAAACTCCGCGAGGATTTTCCTATCCCAATTTTCTCTATAGGCCCGTTCCACTCGCACTTTCCAGCTTCTTCCAGCAGCTTGATGTCACAAGACCAAACTTCAATCTCTTGGCTAGACACAAAAGCACCTAACTCTGTAATTTATGTGAGCTTTGGAAGCATCGCAACAATAGAAGTTAATGACTTTGTTGAGATTGCTTGGGGCTTGGCAAATAGCAATCACCCTTTCTTGTGGGTGGTTAGGCCCGGGTCAGAATGGGTCGAATCAATATTACCTAGTGAGTTGTTGGAGAAAGTACTGGATGGAAGAGGATACATTGTCAAGTGGGCTCCACAGCAACAAGTGTTGGCGAATCCTGCCGTTGGAGCGTTTTGGACTCACAACGGATGGAATTCAACATTGGAGAGTATTTGTGAAGGGGTACCAATGATTTGTATGCCATGTTTCGGTGATCAAATGGTGAACGCAAGGTACTGTTGAAAATTTTTGGGCACAATTGTTCGTTACACTCAATTTTTTTTTCTTTTCTTCTTTTTGCACTCATACTCTAGCAACTCTCTTATTTCTCACTTCTTACTTACTTACTTACTTGAATACACATACAATTCAAAAGACCACCTCTATTTATAGGTCGTGATGAAAAGATCCAGTGGAGGTAATATTCTACAATTACACCTTACACTTATATCTAGCTAATGTACCCTTCTAGAATGCTTCTAGGCTTCTCACTTTAGAATTCATATTCCAGAGTTCTCCTTTCAATTTTCTACCCCTAGATCTTAGAATATTCTAGATTCTTCATTGAGATATCTTATATATTAATTAAAGTTGGTGATTATTTCTTAACAGGTACGTTAGCAATGTTTGGAAAGTAGGGGTGCAATTAGAGAATGGCTTGGAGAGGACAAACATTGGGAATGCAATTAGAACGTTGATGGCGGATGGGGAAGAAGGGAACCAAATTAAAGAAAGAATGTTACGGCTGAAGGAGAAGGCAAATTCATGTCTAAAGTCAGGTGGCTCTTCTTATGAGTCTTTGAGGAGCCTTACTAGTCACATCTTATCACTTTGATCGATCATGTTTATCATCTGTCGATGGATGCTCACTCCAACTTTTTGTCGGGATCTACTAATTAATTTGACAATAAAATTCAGGATTTTTCTTGAGCCGAGAGTGTATTGCAAACAATCCTCTACCCCGCAAAGGTAGAATTAAAGCCTGCGTATATCCTATCATCCGCAGGTCCATTTATAGAACCACACTGGGTATGTTATTGTTATTGAATAAAATTCAAACTTCTTATCTATTACTGCTCGCACATTTTTTATTCTCCTGTGGGATTCCATGATACTCCCTTATGGCCTACTTGAAGCTAATGCTTGGACCTCAGATGTTACATCTCTTCTAATACTTGGGGGTCGTTTGGTACGTAGATAAAATTATTCCAGGATTATAATTTTGTGACTAATTTACCCATTTTTTGGGATTAATTTATCCCATTTAGGAGATGAGATAAAATAATTTTAGGATTAATGGGATATTCCATCTTTAAGTTTGGGATGCACTTTATACTTGTTTGGTACAAGGTATAAATTATCTCAGGATAAATTTATACTTTCTACCAAATATGGTATAAAATTAATCCCACAGTTAGTGCTGGAATATTCCAGCTAATACCGTGTACCAAACGACCCCCAAATGTCCTAATATCTAATGTTGCAGCTTACCAGGGCCTTTGCTGCATTCTATTTCTTGAGTTTATGCTTGAAATTTTAAACAAGAGGAAACGAGATAAATTGAATTGCTCAGAAGTTGCAATTTTTTTAATTCTAGAATTCAGATTAAACTCAAAATCAATTGATATTACCATTTTGAAGTGTAATGTAATGGAAACTAAAAGAACGATGTAGTCCTCCTCTACTCAAGTGATCAACTTGGTCTGAAACTTGAAAGGGAGATATAATAAGTGTTGGGTTTTAAGGTCTGTTAATGGGAAAAGACTTCTTTTTAGATTGTAGCTCTCCATCTCATCTTTTCATTGTTTGTAAATACAGAGACAGTGTTTCAAATTTTACACACCAAAACACAAAGATTTTGAATTTTTCTTCTATTCTTTTCTCTTACATTGTTTCAAAATAAAATTGGTGTCGTGTAATTTGCTTCAGCCTTTGTGTTCGAACGCCTTCCTGCTTCTTCTCATCGCTTATTTGTGGTGGGCAGTTTTTTTTTTTTTTTTTTAAGTTTATATTTTATATCATTAATGATTTGAATTGGTTTGGTTGGAAAAAAATAATTCAAGAACACCATTGTTGAATTTTTTTGAGCTTGAAAAACTTGTATTAGAAATCTGTATATCAAATTTGGAGTTACTTAGAATTGATTTTAATCAATTTTGAAGCAAAAATGTGTTGATGAATTTCAACATTTTTTTGTGCGGATTGCCCTTCAAAGGCACTGGTCTTTAATTTTTGCCTCTCATATTGGTGGTCTTTAATTTTTGCCCTTCGCCTACTACCCCGAGATTCTGAGTTCGAACCCTAGTTCAGTTTTTAAAAAAAAATTCGCTAGGCAGAATTTTGAATGCAAAAATCTACCTCAGGCAGAGTTCAACTCTACCATTCAAAACTCTGCCTGAGGCCTAACTTTGCTACGAAATTGTGCCTTGTGATTTTTTTTTTTGGACTGAGCTGTGGTTCGAACCCCAAACATCATAGTATTACGCGAATGATAAAAATTAAAGACCACCAATTTGAGGGACAAAAAATTAAAGACCAGTTCTTTTGAAGGGTAGTCGTGCAAATGACCCGAATTTCAACACAAGAAGTTAAGGGAATTGTCAGAGTTTCGGCCACAGATCTTGACGGATTGCTCTTGAGGCATGTTCTAAAGCCCATAAATGATTGAGTTGTTGAATTTGGGAAATTCGCTAATTTTATCCATCAAATTGGTAATCTTTAATTTTTGCCCTTCGCTTAATATCATGTTGAACCCCGACTCGATAAAATCGCAAGGCGTAGTTTTATAGCAAACTTAGGCCTATTCGGGTCAAATTTAGGCTTTAGCTCGTAATTTTGCTCGCTTGACAGAAGATGGTGCAAAATTTCGCCTTAAGGCGAATTTCGAACTGTGCAAAAACTCGCCCTTGCGAATCCAAAATTTTTACCCGCAAATTTTTTAAACTTTTTCTTTTGAGCGGGGATTTGAATCCAAAATCCAGGAGTTTTAGGCGAAAACCAAAATTAAAGACCAACAATTCGAGGGCCAAAAATTAAAGACCAGTGCATTTGAAGGACACTAGCACAAAAAAATGTTGAATTTTATACATTTTTTTGCGCGGAGTGCCCTTCTTTTCGGGGTGGTTTGAATTTTGCCCTCATATTGTGGTCTTTAAATTATGCCCCCTATTCCGGGGCTTTAATTTTTTCCCTTCGCTTTAACTTTTAGCTTTCGCGCCCAAATAAAAAGGGTTCGGTTCGAACCCCCCCTAAACATAAATTAAAAAAAAAATCGCAAACGGGGGTTGGAAAGGGGGACCCATACTTTTT
>NC_081344.1:61392709-61423793 GCF_029784015.1 Lycium ferocissimum
AATATAAGTCTGTAACCTCATTCACAACGAAATTCTCACTGGCAATCGAAACTTATTATATGCCAAGTTTGTTAATGACTCATTCTTTCTAATATTAAGAGATGTAGTTTCAAAAAATTAGAATATTAACACGATTATGCTAAATGAATAAAATAAAAACTAAAAAAAAATATGAGCAATTACATGGAACCACAAGTAAAGGTTGGGAATGAAAAGAAAGGAAATGAAATATAAATTTTATAAAAAGAAAAATATATTTTAAAAAATACAAATAATTAAAAAGTAAATATAAAAAAGAAATGAAATAATAGAAATAAAAAATAAATTAAAAAGGAAAAGAAATTAACATAAAATAAAAAAGAAATGAAATAATAGAAATAAAAAATAAATTAAAAAGGAAAAGAAATTAAAATAAAATTAAAAAAAATAAACTAAAAAGTAACTTTTTAATTACAGGGTGTAATTACACCCAATTCTCAAATTTCTGAGAATTGGAGAGTGTAATTACACTCTCTCAATTACACCAAATTCTACTACTAAGCGTGTAATTACAGGGTCAAACGAACAACCGTGTAATTACACCCAATTCCAATTACAGGTGGCTTTCCAAACAGGCCCTAAGGGAATTGTCAGAGTTTTGGCCACAGATCTTGACGGATTGCTCTTGAGGCATGTTCTAAAGCCTATAAATGATTGAGTTGTTGAATTTAGGGCAATTCGCTAATTTTCGCTAATTTTTGTCCCTCAAATTGGTAGTCTTTAATTTTTGCCCTTCGCCTAATATCATGAGGTTTGGGGTTCGAATCCCGGCTCAGTCAAAAAAAAAAATCGCAAGACAGAGTTTTATAGCAAACTTAGGCCTATTCGGGCCAAATTTAGGCTTGCGACCGAATTTTGCACCGGGGCGGAGTCGCCAGCTGACGAGTTTGATGACAAAATTCTGTCTTAAGGCAGAGTTTCGCAGGCAAAACTTTGCCTTGCGAATCTAAGTTTTACCTGGCGAATTTTTTTAATTTTTTTACTGAGCGGGGTTCGAACCCAAAATCTAGGAGTTTTAAGCGAAAACCAAAAATTAAAGACCAACAATTTGAGGGCCAAAAATTAAAGACCAGTGCATTTGAAGGACACTCGCACAAACAAATGTTGAATTTTATAACGGGCAATTCGCAGAATTGCCCTTCTTTTGGGGTGGTCTTTAAATTTTGCCTCTCATATTTGAAATCTTTAAATTTTGCCCTTCGAAATTAAAACCCGTGGTTACGAGGGTTCGAATCCCGCACGGTCAAAATTTTAAAAAAATTGCAGGCGGAGTTTAAATTTAGCTATGCCCAGCCGGCATACACTTGTGAAGGAATTACCAAAGTTATGCCTGACCCGGCATACTTATGCCTTATGGGCAAACTTGACATAAGTATGCCGAGTCCGGCATAACTTTGGTCATTCCTTCACAAGTTTATGCCGGGTCCGGCGATAAAGTTTGTCCCCACGGCATAAACTTGTTAAGGAATTACCAAAGTTATGCGGACCGGCATACTTGTAAAGTCTTCCCGTAAGGCATGAGTATGCGGGATCCGATATCATTTGATAATTCCTTAACAAGCGTATCACAGTCCCATACACGCGACCCAAACCTTGCCTTGCAATTTTTTTTTAATTTATGCATGAAGGGGTTGAACTTCATGATTTTACTGCGTGAACGCTCGCGATTGCAATGCGAAGGGCAAAAATTAAAGACCAACAATATTAGGGGCATAATTTAAAGACCACAAATATGAGGGGCAAAATTTAAAGACCACCCCAAAAGAAGGGCAATCCGTGCAAAAAAATGTTTTATAACCCGCTAAAATTGGACTGAACTTGACCAGCCCGTTTTTATAACTCTAGGAACTCTTAAGGCGTGTTTTAAAGCCCAAAAAAGAAACACAACTCATGCACACAAACAATTTTAAAAAGAATACTCCCTAGTGACTAGTGAGCAGTGACATGATATGAAGATTGCCAAGTATATATGATGTGAGTTGAATCTGTTGTTCGCTAATCGGCTGAGAAAAATGTAAATGATATTTGGAGGAAAATATGAGATATAATTTTCATTTTGATGAAAATGTAAAACAAGATTGTCTTTTCATTAAGCCGGTGAGACAATTTAAATCATAATCAATATTCATTATTAAATTAAGCACGGCGTGATTTGCTAGTCGCATTCCAAAATATGGAACTTATCCGATACTGTCTTGTGCACTACATCAGCACTATATATATACAAGCTAAACCCTCACTGCTCATTTGGTTGTTGGTTAGAAAGAAAATTATTCATGAATTAAAACTAGCATAGCTGATACAATGTTTGGTAACTTTTGGGTTGCTTTGTATAAAAATCAGTATACAACCTTACATAAAATGATAAATCAGGGATAAGTTATGAGTTAACTTATATATTATTTTATGCATAGTAAATGATTACATAACTAATTATTGCATTACTAATACCTACGTAACTCTAATTAATCAGCAAACCAAACCATCGATCCCTCAAGGAATCTATCTCTCTTTTGCTTATAACGTATCCAAAGAGCAAGAGCCAACGTTTAGCCCATGGTGCATTATCACCATCATCTATCTTCTTTCTTACTTACTTCTTTAATAATTTTCCTACGCATCATCTAATCAAAGCTTAGACAAAAGCTAATAACCGGCCAACAAATAGAAAAAAGAAAACAAAGGCTACGGAGATATGGACAAGCTGACAGGGAATGAGCTACCACCCTTTATCAAAATTGACTATGGAACAGGAACATTATATCTTTAAAGAATTAAATAAAAAAGTTCATTTAAGCTTTGTTTACCTAACATGTTTCTTGGCTGATTATTAAATTGGTAAAGGAGGATTACAAAATGTAAAACGTATCAATCATCATAGCATTTTCGAGAAGCATCACCAACAATAGCCAATTTTAGCTGTCATAGTCCAATGAGTATTTTAACTCCAGTATTTGGTACTGCATTACTTCATGACAATTATTTAAGTGGTTTTGGATAAGGGTGGTGGAGTAAGGCCATAGGTTTAGGGAACTTGTTATACATTTTTTTATCCTCATGACGATGACACCCACAGGAGATGGATGTAGACAAATGCATCCAAGAGATTCATATGTCATGTACTTAGGTGGTTTAAGGGATTCTACTTCTTGTAGACCACATGTAACATGATAGAATGTCAAATCACAAACAAAAAAAAAAAAATCACAAAAAAATTAACCCTTGTCTTGTCTATGGCAAAATCAAAGATTTGCTATGCGTTTGGACACTATTTGAATGAGTTTAACTTAAATATACAAATGTATAGAACTAAGGGATAAATGCCTTTCTGGGATTGGTCACTCTAAAAAATAATACCCGTTAAATGTATATATTTCATATATTAAGTATTATATATATATATATATATATATATACATATTCTGTGTATATGTTTTGTATATTTTGGCTAGCGTTCCTAATTAATTTCGGACCACGGGTCAAAAATGAAAAAAAGCCTAGAATATTTTGCACTATAAGATTATCCAAAAAATATTCATAGCTAAACTTCTATAAAATGTGGGATTTGTAATTTAAAAGCAAGAGACATGTTACCTGCTGTAACAGATAAAAGTAATTTGATGATGTGAAATTCCTTATAATAACGGTATATATCACTTAATCTCTTTTTGAGTTGAAATAAAAAAAAATAGTTAAAGTTGAATTTTTTTTTTTTTTTTTTTAAAAATGTATTGTGACATGAAGTTCACTTGGAAAAAATTGTAAAAATTAATGTTCATGAGAAGATATCCGTTTTCACTTGAAATACATCTTCAAATTTGTATTTCAATATTCACAAATATTACTTGACATGAGCATTTGCAAAACTTCGCTATTTCAAGAGAAAACTAATCAGTTGAAATAATTACGCGTCATCATTACTTATCTTTTGAATTTTCCTATTACATATATTATTGCTTTGTCTCTTAAGTCATTAGAATTCAATCTTCATCAACCCTAACGATCATGTATGTTTATGCTTGGTGATATAAGAGAAAAGGTTCAGCTCAACTTAGGAGCGGTTTGTGGAAGAATTATTCACATTTTTTGGACTAACTTTTTATTTTATTTCAAAAGTAGTGTTTTGTTATAAAATTTTCAAATGTGTTTTGTTATAAAATTTTCAAATGCAACTCCAACTCTAAATCAGTACTTGGTTATAAAATTTTCAAATTCAATTTGGAATGGATTCAAAATTCGAAAAAGTGCTCCTTCCAACTCCATCTTACATAAATTTCAAATAAAATGCTTTCCTTTCTCCTTTGTAAAATGTATAACCAAACACAACTCTGTCTATCTCCAATTTCATAAATCTTAAATAAAGCGAAAAATATTTGAAATCTATTGCCAAACGGCTACTTAAAAAGGAACTTCAATTTACGAGGACAAAACATGAACTTTAATTTACGAGGAAGGAACAATAATTCAAAGATACAAGAGGCTAGATGGAAAAACAAAAACAAATACAAGAAGAGGCTAGATGGAAAAACAAAAACAAATACAAATAGATTATAAATACACAAGAGAAAGGGAGATTCATAGGATCAAAACCAAACACCTTTTTTTTTTTTTTAATTATCTACAATTTTCTTTATTCATTGGAAAATTAATTTTAGGCGTTGCTCCTGAATGAACCTAGAGCTTTGATAGCACTTGCACGGAGTACAAACTGGTGGTAGAGGGCGGCGGCAAATGCTCCAATGAATGGGCCCACCCAGAAAATCCAGTGTTCATCCCATGCCTTGTCACCATTGTAAATAACAGCAGCACCAAAACTCCTAGCTGGATTAATGCCAGTTCCAGTAATTGGTATGGTGGCTAAGTGAACCATAAACACAGCAAATCCAATTGGAAGTGGTGCCAACACCTGTGAACATCAACATTACATAATTTATTACTGCTTGGATTTAACTTATATATATGGTCATTATTAAAAAAAAAAATTACATTATCAGTATTATTTATGACAAAATTACATGTATCGAATATTATGAATGTATGTAAGATATGTATCTTTCATATAAATATTTATCTTAACTTGTTCGGTTTGGCGTAAGCATGAAATGCTTTATCGTATATTAACTTTTCTTTTTCTTTTTTAATATATTTTCAACAAGTTACCATTTACATGCCTCGTTTTTTTCAAATTGCTAATTTCAGGTCTTATGAAAAATGTATGTAATTATTTTATAGGTGACCTGACTTAATAGTGTACTTAAATTGAGAAATGGAAAAATTAATTAAGGTTGCCATACAGTAACTTTTTCTTTTTGGTAGAAGATTGTAGAGCTGATATTAACAATGACAGGTAAAGATAGGTGTATTTTAAAAGATGGTTTAGGTTACCTGCCTCTTTAATTACCTATATATAGTGGGGTTATAGCATTGCCTAATTAGCAACACAGACCTAACCCTATTCATTACTTTTTAAGTCAAATATTGATTTCCTTGGGATTTTTAAGTTATAAAACGTTATGCCATAAGTGTAATTTAATTAGTTATAACAAATTATTGCTCTAAATTACCACCTAAGTTTATTAACAATTAACTTAATTCGATAGTGATACATAACATGTACTGTCATTGCATAAAATTTGAACTCTGAATACTTACAGGGACATGAGAGTCTCTGGCACTCCTCTTGGGGTCAGTGGCAGAGAAGACAGTGTAGACCAAAACAAAGGTACCAATAATCTCCGCGCCCAATCCAACACCCTTGTTATGACCACCAGCCATAACATTAACACCACCACCATACCTATTGTAGTAAGCTGATTGGAAAGCCTTGACGAAACCCACACCACAAATTGCACCCAAACACTGGGCCACCATGTACAAAACTGCCCTGATTAGTGATACTTTCCTTGCCAAGAACAGCCCAAATGTCACTGCTGGGTTGATGTGTCCTCCTGTATTATGAACATATACAGGTATTAATGCAAAGGTTGAGTCAAGATTTTAACTTATAGATTATGAATTTTACAACGATAACTTCAAGTAATATAACTGAGTTTTAAATTTAATATTACATATTTAATAAATTTCTTAACACAAATAAATTATTAAATTTAAAACTCAATTATATTATCTGAACAAAAATTACTGGGTCATACCGAACTCGTACTAGACTGTATATTAAGTAGTTATAATAGTGTAGAGTTGAATTTTCGAGCACCAATAATGTACGATTATTTTACGGTATTAGGTTGATATGATATAACAATAGGTTGTTAATTGTTTGTCGTTATCCTAATTGATAACTTAAAAAATAAATAATTATTGATAGAGTAAAAGTTATTTACATCGTCATAATATATAAGTTAAATCCTTCCGGCCTTTGAAATGAAATGATTCGTAAAATTCAACATAATAACACAATATTTCGAGTTAGAAATTTCACTATTATCTATTAACAAAAAGAAATATTTTCTGTGCGTGAGTACTCAATGTAAAATCAAGGATAAGATATATAAATTAAGAAATACATCTTAATTTATATTTAACAAAACAAAAGAAAATGAAAGAAAAAACAGAGACAACAAATAGTAAATATAGAAATTAATTGTAGTACACAAATATACCACAAAAAATAAGTTTAACTTTTATGCATTTGATCTCTAAAAAAATTAGTGATGGACAAATTTAGCCACCAAACAGTAAGAATCAGTCACAAATCTTATTTAGTAACGAAATAATATAAATCAGTGATAAATTATTAAGAAATTCCTTAACGAGAGACTCGTAGCTAATTCTTGTTTCTTAGCGAGTGTAAAATTTAGTTATACTATTGTATCACTTATTATACGACAACAACACTAGCAATATACCAAGTGTATTTTTATAAGTGGAGTACGGGGAGGGTAGAGTGTACACAGATCTTACCCCTACCTCGTGAAGATAGAGAGGATGTTTTCGAAAGATACTCGGCTAAAATGAATCATATTACCTATTATAACATGACAGTGTAAAGATTTTTGCTAAAACTCACCAGAGATACCGGCAGTGCAGTAAACAAGAATGAAAATCATGCCACCAAAAGCCCAAGCAATACCAAGAATACCAACACCACCGCATACATCACCTCCATTAGCCAAATCTGATTGGTGTTTGTATCCAATCACTGTCAGTATAGTAACATAAAGGAACAACAAAGTGGCAATGAATTCAGCAATAATTGCCCTGTAAAATGACCATTGTGTTAGTTCCTCAAAGTCCACTAATGGTGCTGGCGGAGGGTCAGTATAGTCTTTTGCAGAAAATTCTGCTGGTCTCTCTGTTACTGCTTCAACTTCTTTAGTCATGTTTTTTGTTAAAGAAAAGAGGGGAATTTTGGATTGATGAGAAGTGAGTGTAAATGGATAGGTATTTATGGGAGAAAAAGAGGAGACTTTAATGATTAATGTTGTGAAGAGAAAGAGTCCCTCCGTCCCGTAATAAGTGTCAACTTAACCAAAAAGTTTTATCTCATAATAATAAATATCACCTTAGAAAATCAAGACACAAATTAATTAATTTTTTTCAACTCTACCCTTAGACAAAAATTCCAACTCTACCCTTAAACAAAAACTATAAGTTAAAGTAACATCTAAATGATGATTGAAAAAGCCACATAGTAATTTGTTATTGTTAGATTTCCAATGTCAAAAGCATTACTATTTGTGCATGCTTTAATCAAGAGAAAAATTAATTTATTTTTATTATATAGGGATAATTTATTAAATTTCACGTTGTATTATTGATTTTTTAATATGCGTATTTTTGACTAAAATGACACTTATTATTGGACAGAGAGAATAATTGTTTTAAGTTAATATTATTATTTTTGAGCCGTCCAATACTAATTATTGTGGAATTTGTGAACTTGCAATTGGTCCCATGGGCCACCACTGCAACACAACGGCTTTCTTATATGGTCTTTTCTACTTAGAGCCTGTTTGGATGGACTTAAAATAAGCACATAAATTACTTTTGGATGAAATATAAATGCTTGTATATTAAAAAAAATTAGTTGGGGTAAGTACTATTTTTTTTTCTTATAATTGTTTTGAACACATTTATAAATTTCTTTAGATAAATTAAGGAGGTTATTTTTGGGCTTATTTTATCTGTAAAAATGCTTTAAAAACGATTTCAAAGCAACTTATAAGCCAATCCAAACGGGCTCTTACTCCCTCCCACATTTACTTATCTTGTATATTAAAAAATAGTAGGGAGTACTAATAATTATTGAGTTGGAAAGTTCAAGGCATTCTTAGAGGTTATAATTTTTAAAGTATGTTTTATTGATTTCAATCATTAGATAATTTCATACTCTCTCCAGATTAAAAAAAGAGTCCACTTAGCTATTTGCACACTCCTTAAGAAAATACTAATTCTTAGATAAAAATAGATAATTTAACTAAACTATCTCTAATTAAATAAGCATTGGGATATGATCATATAACACTTAATAGAGGCAAATATGAAAAAATAAAGTTAATTCTTTCTTGATTTGTTAAGTGGACTCTTTTTTTGATCCAAGAAAAAAAGGCTAAGTGGACTCTTATTTTTATCCGGAGGGAGTAATAATTAGGGGTGATCTAATACTCCCTCCGTTTACTTTTACTTTTTAAGTATTCCATAAATAGATTTTCACTTTTATTTGTCTACTTTCGCATATCAAGAGAAAAATAATTTATTTTTCCTGTTTTTCCCTTAGCATTAATTACTCATTCCAAATTATTTTTCAAATCCAATTCAATTATACACTAATTAATAGGGGTATCCTTTCATGGTAGAATATACCATTTATTATTATTTAACTTAAGAAGTGTGTAAAGTCCCGAAGTGGACAAGTAAAGTGAACGGAGGGAGTAAAATTATCATTATACTTTTTGTCACGACCCAACCTATAAGTAGTGACTAGTGCCGTCTGGGCACCCAAACACACCTATCAAACGCTATCACAAGGTATATCAAACGATCCAAGAATATAACTGTAAGCCGATACTATGCTTCAAATTCATATAATTTCAGTAAAAATTTCGTGATAGCTTTGTTTATGGACTATCCAAATAACCTACAAGCATTTAAAATACCAACAACGGACACAGTACAACAAAACATATATACATATCTTTCACGCGGGCCACGCATAGCCGCCGCGGCGAATGGAATCACCCAAACACAACATATACAAACACAACCGCATGTAAAGTGAGGTAAACCCACAAACATGTCCACGAGACCTAAACAGACAAGATAGAATCATATGACGGGACAGGCCCCGTGTACCCATGAACAAATATATACAATGCAACGGACAAATATATATGTGCAAAAATATAAGCTCCGGAATGAGAGGAGCACTCTAAATAACGTAATAGTGGTGTCCTAAGCAGGTGGATCACCAAAATGTGCGTACGGCCTATTTCACGGGCATCGAACGCAATTTCAGAAAGGGGGTCGCAGTCGAAAATATGTGCGTACGCAGCGGAAAAATGTAATATACAATGCGAGATCAAATCGAAATAGAGGTTAAAGTAAATGCATTTCCAAAATATCAAAATGTTACTTCAAAATATAAATCATGCATAGGGCACAGAAATATGGTCGCCGCTGTCGATGGCGCCATAACACAAGATAACACCGTAAAGTTTCAAATCTCCGTAATCTCCGTCACATATCACACACAACATATCGCCATACACGCATCACACCAAATATAAGTGGAACCCAGCCGAGCGAGGAACTCGGTGAACCATAAACAAGATAACACTGAGTATAATCATAATGCGCACGACAGTAACCTACTTGAACAGTGACGAACGATATCATAGTAGGCACGAGCGGAGTAGTGAGTAATCATATGCATAAAATCATTATCATAAATCCAAAAGATAAGTAAAATAGTCATATTCGAAATCTGAATAATAATTATTACTTTTTGTTTCAAAAGTTATCGAATTCACATAAAAGGGCGTCGCGGGACCCACGGACGAGTATAGACTCAAACTGAGCCCGCCTATGAAAAACATACTCATTCTATAGCATACAAACTCCTACGAAAACTTCAAAGCAATCCGAGCTTTTCTGAGAAAGTTATGAGCGTTTGAACTTTTGGAATCGCTAAAGAATAAGCTTTAAAACCAAAAAAATCAGCTTTCATGAAATCTTTACAAATTATGAATTCCAAGGATATAAGGATCAATGTGATGGCAAATGAGCACAAAAATACCAAGAAACACATGCGAATCATGGACAAGCTCGGATTGCAAGATAGAGAGTTTCCAGAGGCTCGTATCATAGCCTACTTTAACTAAGGCATGCCAAAAAGAAAGGTTACTTTACATACCTCAAACGCTCTCCAATATGATCCAACTCAAGCTAAATCCAACCTATGATTCGGACTTACGATCTATAAACAAGCCATAAAATGCCAAACATTAGCTAAAGACTTTTTGGGCATTAAATTCCAAATTTGCCCTTAATTCTACGGGGAATTTGCGCATTTCCCAAATAGGACACCCCGAGAATTTAACTCGCCAAAACAATCGACAACAACAACAATAACCAACCTAGCAACATCAACAACCAATCGAAAGGCAAACAACAATAATAGCTCTCTTTTCCATCATTCAACAATTTTCATAAATTCAATTCGACGACTTACCTTCAAGCCAAAATCGACGCTTATACATTCACATACTAACCCGAACCCATACCAACAATATTTAAAGACATCCTAAGCAATTCATACAACATTTCCAACAATCCATAAATTTTCCCAAGCTACCCGAAAACAGCCCCTAAACCGAGACACCCCTTTTTCATGCTCCTCATTTCCAAACCATGATTTGTATCCACAATTTATTCTAACAATGCTATCTCATCCATATACCAATTACATTAAATGTACAATAATCTCCAAATCAGTCCGCAACAATCACAATATCATTTTGAGTCACTAAACATTCATTTCCAACATAGAATTCATAGTGACGACGACTAAAACATTAAGCGACGTTAATTCAATTCTTGCTACAATAATGGCCTACATTCGGCCATAATCTCCCACCAACATACAAAGATGATTTTTATTCATTTTTCACCCTACAATTATCATAATAAATTAACTAGGCATTAATTCATAGTCTCAACACAACACAACACAACACAACACACCCATACCCACGTACCAGCTTTCCAAGCACCACTTACACAATTCACTTCCAACATTCCATATTTCATGATTTTCCTCCATTATAACATACTACAACAAGCATAAAACCTTCATAACACAAAAACAAGATCAAAACTTACCTTTCTTTCTTCAATTTCCAAATAGCCTAGGGTTTACAAAAGATGAAAAATAATGGGTTGATCGCTCCAACGATGCTTCCACGCTACTTAGGGACCTCAATTTAATGGATTTACATCAATGGAATAATTTTAGAAAGACAAAAAATGGGGTTGATTTTTTTTTGGTCAGCTGGCCGAGAGCCTCCAATGGGGGTTTTCAGCTTTGCTCTTTTTTTCTAAGTGTGGGTGAATGAAAAATAAAGACTAGAAGTCATCTTTTATCTAATATATGAAGTGTACAATTCCCTTGGCCCACATTAATGAGTTGTCCCAATTAAAAGATGACACAAAAATGGTGTGGGCACCACAATCCACTCACACGGCCAACATGGAAAAGTGGATGATTTTCAACTTCCAATTTTATCACTTTTGGTCCCAAATTCTCCTAATTGTTCCATACCAACAAATTCATGCACAACTTATATCTCAAAATAAAATCGAAGGTCAAAAATCCCGACTTTGTATCCGAATAGTTTGTCCTTAACTTGTCATAATTAATCCGGATTGTTCCAATGTACAAAAATACGGGTTCTAACACTTTTGACTCCTTAATAGGCGTGTCAAGTCAATACATGATAATTAAAAATGAAATTGAGAGAGTATAAATTTATTATGTGTTTTTTACTCCCTCCGTTCACTTTCACTTGTCCACTATTTCAAAAATAGATTTTCACTTTTATTTGTCCGCGTTCGCATATAAAGAAAAAAAAAGTATTTTTCATGTTTTACCCTTATTATTAATTGCTCAGTCAAAATCATTTTCCAAATCCATTAAGAAGTCATACACCAATTAATATGGGTATTATAGTAAAATATAAACTTTATTTATTATTTCTTAAGGGGTGTGCAAAGTCCATAGTGGACAAGTAAAAGTGAACCGAGGGAGTAGTAGTTATCTTTTGGTTGTTTCTGTTTTATTTGAGGGGGTATGATAGATAGACTTTAATCTGATTAATCTTGTGCATTTTTAAAAGAGGGAGTTTCGGAGTAGCAATAAAGTTTACTGCTCGGTATCACTATTTGTCATTGGGTTGGAACTATGGAACTAATCATTGATGTTTACGTCAGAATAACTGTTAGAGGCAGAACTATCATTAACTACAGCTCGGATGAACCTAGTAGCTTAGCTTAGACGTTGTATTTGTCTTACAAAATTCATTATAATATGTAAATATATAGTTACGACAAATTCAGAATTCATAAACTTCAAATCCTAGAGCCTGTTTGGATGAGCTCAAAATAACTTATGACTTATAAGCAGAAGTCCTAAGTTTGAAATCCTAACTTATGACTTTTAGCTTATTTTTTGTTATTTTGACTTAAAAATAATTATTTAAAAGCACTTTTTTATCTTAGCCAAACACTACAAAAGTAATTAAAAGTAATTTTGTATTAAAAGCACCTAAAATAAGCCAATCCAAACAGGCTCCTAGTCCGCCTTTGTTAGCTGTCTACATTAAACAACCCCCTTGGAGTGTGACTTTTCCCAGAATTCTATATGACCACAAAATACTTCGTGCACCGTACTACCCTTAATCTTGAGTATTTTTTAAAAGATTTATGAAATCTTAAAAGAGAAATTTACACCACGGGTCAGGCTTATAGATTTATAAACATAATTAACATAACTTTTAATATACAACAAAAATAGCAGATTTTAAAACTTTTTCAGCATTTTAAGATAAATGGGTACAGTAAATAATGTCACTAAATTAGGGATTAAATTTTATTCTCTTACTCTTTATTATTGTTTCTCTGTCTTCTTTAAATGATACACCCTCATTTTTCTCACTTATCTCTTCTCATTATTTTCTGGCTTCTTCTTCTCCTTCAATCTTCAACCAATTCACCTTCATGTTTTTCTGGCTTTAGAGACGCATAGAAGAGGATGAAAGACATATATTTCAATTCTTAATGAGTTAATGTACTTTTAATTCATATTTTGTCTAGGTTATCTATTGCTAACATTTGAAATGCAATTTTTGTTATTTTCAAAACCAAAGTTTTTCTTAACAAAAGTTTTTCTTTTATATTTTGAACCCTTAATTAAAACATAATGTGCATAATTATATATATTACTAATTATACTCATAAATATATCTAATAATATTAGGAGTATAATAATGTATACTATTAATTGTACCAATAATTATACTGGTAATATTATAGTATAATTAGTAATATACTAATTATACTCATAATATTATTAGTATAATTAATTATACTAGTAATATTATAAGCCTAATAGTAACAATAACAATAAGGAAAACAATATATATAATTGAAGGCAGAAGGCTAAGAGAAGAGAGCAAATCATAAAGTTACCATTATTTTTACCAATAGAAACATGGTTAATGCTAGTGGACAAAATCATATTTTGAAAGAAAGAGAAAAGATTAGATTCATGTTGAGCATAAAATAAGGAACTACACGAAAGTTTTGGAAAAGAAAATACCTGATTTTTGGAGGGGATTGTGATGGGGACACGAGGATAAAAAGATAGAAATGTAAATAAAGTAACTTTGCTAAGAAATTGTAAATAGTTTTAAAATTTGCACAGTTATGTTTTTTTCCCATCTTAAAATGCAGGTTGGGAAGTATTTTTAAAAAAGATTTATTAAATCTTAAAAATGTAGGTTGGGCATGTGATGCAACCATAGGCGAATCAAGGATTTCGAGAGGATGAGTTCACCTTAGATTTTTTTTTTTTATACATAAAAAAGATACAAAGGTGCATTTAGTAGGGTTCGATCCCACAACAAAGCGCAAAAAAGCGTGACTTAAGCAGGTCTCCATTCGATTAATTTGACCATGTGTTCCTTCAGTTAATATCAAATATATTTTAAGGATTATATACATAATATATCGAGTTTAATCGGGTGACCATATGTTCACGTGACCCATTTTTTATGAATGGATTCGCCCCTGCATGCAACTGTATGGTGCTAGCTGGATTGCAAAATAAAACTAGAAAACGAAAGTATTGTAAAAGTTTGCTAATGATGATTGTTCGTTTGTCTTTGTTTTCACTGTTTAATAGCAAATTTATGATTTGGAAATACGAGCCAGTTTGGATTGGCTTATTTTAGGTGTCTTTAAGTCAAAATGGCTTTTAAGTACTTTTGAAGTGTTTGAGTAAAATAAAAAAGTTCTTTTAAGCACTTGTTTTTAAGTCAAAACAATAAAAATAAGCCAAAAATCACAAGTCCATCCAAACGGGCTCTAAGACGCTTTATATTTTCCTAGAAAGAATAAGAAATGTAAATTTTTTGACCACTTTAATCTGTGAGTGGAACTTGGTATTTTTTTTTTTTTTCCTTTAAACAAGAAGTTGGTGACATTTTACATAATTTTTCTTGGTGTACTATTGTACAATGGAAAGGTCAAAAGTTATGGAATTAGCAACTAAAAGGATGGAAGAAAAGAACAAAAAGAAAAAGGGGATGCTCAGGGACAAAATGAACAAAAGTGGGTGCAGAAAATTTTAGAAAGCGCTGGGGTTACTGTTATGTGTCCCTAAACGCTTAGTCAAGTAAATTTAAGAAAATTTAACAAACTCGAAAAACATCATGCTAATTGATTAGTATTCCTCGTGTCAAGATACTAATAATACAATTCATTTTTAACCTTATTATAGCATAGTTCTTTTACAAAATGTCCAATGATAGGTGTGTATCTTTCAATAACATCTTCAACAACGGATATTATCAAATTATATGGTTTATTTGACTTTAAAATCTCACAAAAATAGGTAGCATCGACAAATATTTTATGGTAGTGTCCGGCCGATTAATGTTGAAGAATCAAGGGGTGAATTCAGAGTTGAATTCATGTAGTTAGAGTGAAATACCACTTGCATTTAGAGGGTCTCCTCGATATGCATTTAGGCACACCAACTATTATTCATTAGTAGTAACAAGTAAGTGGTAATATTACTAATGTTTCATATATTAAAAGAATGAAAAGGGTTAAAAATAGGGAAAATATCACTGCATATCACTTTAGGTAAATTAATTACCCGTTGTAGACAACTTTTTTTTTTTTGACATGCTTTATCCACTTTTTCTTAGTTTGGTGCCACTATTGGATTTCTATGTTTGAATTTTATGTTTTTGCTTTTGTTTATTATTAATAAATATCCCACCAAATTTCTTAGTGGTTGCTAAAAAAAAGGGTTAAAATGTGTATAAACATTTTTATATATTATTATACACTTTTATACGGTGTAGAAATGTTATAAACACCTCTTATAAATTATGTATAAACCCCTTTTATGTATAAACACCTCTTGTATGAGTTTGTATAATATTGTATACTAGTTGAAAGTGTTATACACCTCTTGTATAAATTTGTATAATCATGTATATCCAGTGTAAAAGTGTGTATAACACTTCTTATACATTATTATACACTTTTATACTGAGTATGACATCGTTGTATACTATAGAGTATAAAGTTGTATATTGTTGTATAAAGTTGAATATTCAAGTTGGGCCATAAAATGTTAGGCTCTAGGTTTGTAATTTAAAATGTGGGTTATGAATATATAATTTTGATCCATAAATAGTGTATAAGTGAAATTTCCCCAAATATATATCTTTCCGAAAACATTTCCGAACATACGATTAGAACTGTTAATGGTCACCTAGTTCAGTAACTGTAAAAAGTACTACTCCTACTACTAGTGCTACCATTAGGCCATATTAAAAGCTGTGACAATTATTATTGTCCGAAATTCAACATTTTGATTAAATTAAAGACAAATATGGTAAGAAAGAATTAGTGAACCAAATTGAATGGCAAGTCATGTCATTAGGAGTTTTCTAGTCCAAACATGTTAGCCGTGACTAAAACAAATTTTAATCAGCCGTCACAACTTTCACAGCCATAAATTTAAGATTTAAATTAAAGTTTTATAGCCGTCACAACTCACAATCGATTCATTTAAAACAATTGATAATATGAAATAAATAGTAAATAACTTACTAAATCATATTTATAATATCGTTATCGTTTTACTATTTTAGCGCATAACATGAATCTTCTTAATTCAACAATCATAAATAGAAGTAAACCACACAAGAAAGAAAAATAATACGTTAGAGAAATGTCTCTTTATTATAATAAATATTGTTGCACATATCATTGAACCAAATTATTAATTAGATTCTTATCGTCACTTTTATTTACTTACGTTGGAGTACAGACAATTTTTTTTTTTAATCTAAAAAAGTTCTTCTAATGGTCTGTGGATTAGTTTAAGGTTAATTACTGGTTGTCCTTCTGTTAGGACTTTTGTGTTCCTATAATATGCGAATCCTTTCAGGTAAGGAAAATGATAATAGTGTTATTTAACAATTGTTAATCTTATCTCTAAACATTTTCAACACTAATCAAATTATAAAATTAAATAGAGGGACAAAAAATGATAGCACCATTGTTTAAAAATAACTTAAAGATCGTATTCTTTTTAATATTTGGGGCACAATGTTGTCATATTTTTGCTGGCTAATTGATCCCTAATTAGACCTGCCAGATAAATTGATCTGGAAGACACACCTAACAAAATAATACTAAATGGCCAAGGGCAAAACAAATTATACGTACACATGGGCGGAGCTACCCCAGCCATACAAGAGACAATGTCATTTTAAAAATTACGTACAAAGTGTCGTAGGTTAAATGTTAGTTATTATGAATATATATTTAATTGTGCACACCCTTAACACAAGTGAGAAGAAAATTTGCACACCCTTCGCTAAATTCATGGCCCCGCCATTGTACGTACATGTGCCTCTACTTGCCCCTTATGACATTTTGTGATGATTTTATTCTTCTTCTTCTTCTTCTTTGAAGTGTTTTCTCGTTTTAGTTTATGTATTTTAGGTTGGTCAGGTTCGAAATTTAAGAAAAAACAAGAAACTTTAAATAAATTTTATGATTCTAAATTATTGATATATGCGATGTATTGAAATATCCTTTAATTTTGTAGTCTTAAATATTATCATTTGGAATGTTGAATGCTGAAACTGAAATAGTTATTGAATATACAAAATAGTGTTTTTTTTTAAATTATTTAAGATTTTATTCGTCTTCTCCTTGTTCCAGCAATATCTTTACCAGTGGTCCATATTTAAAAAAAAAACAAAAAAGTTTCCAAAGTGTTTTGTACAACTTTTAAAATAGACGAGCTGAGAGTAAGCATCATTCGA
The DNA here is from genome assembly GCF_029784015.1 of Lycium ferocissimum. NCBI lineage: Eukaryota > Viridiplantae > Streptophyta > Magnoliopsida > Solanales > Solanaceae > Lycium > Lycium ferocissimum. Next base: position 61,410,340 of record NC_081344.1, read on the forward strand.
AACTCGCATATAATTAACGCTGTTTTGCACAAAATTGTGCATGCCACTACTTAGCCATATGCAACAAACAAGCAAAAAGTATTTATATTTAAAAGGGGAAATATATAAACTTAAAAAATTTATACGTAGTAATTGTATTCTACATTTCTTTATTCAAAGATTTAATAACTAAGTACATAATGCACCGTGATAGCTAAGCAAGAGCCAGTACAATATAGTATAACCGACTAGCCATTGTTTGAATGGACACCTGTCATGACTGTTTTATTCCTTCTAATGCGTTAGCGTCCAACACGTATCAATCCTTCGATTTCCGCACCAAAATTTAATAAGAAGAAATTTCACTTATTACAATTAATTAATTGATGAATTTTGCTTATCTATTTACATCATTGACACCTCAATATAACTAACTCCCTCCGACTTAATTTTTGGGTTATTATTTCATTGAGCATGAAGTGTTAAAAAATATATATTAATTAAACAAAATAAATCTTACACAATCATGTGCTTATAAATTATTTTATTAAGAATAAAATGAAAATTTTAAAGTTAAATTAAACTAAAATATAAAAAGATAGCGTTCTTTTGATAAACAGATTAAAAGAAAATTATGCAACATAAAATAAAACGGTAAAAATATTACAGGATCAGTCGCGGAGCCAGCCACCTTGCTTAAGGGTGGTCAATTGACCCTTTTATCGAAAAATTGTATACAGTTTAAGTAAAACTATATTCTAACACCTATGGTTAATTTTTTTGTTTCCTTATATATTTTTTTAAAAATAAAATATTTTAACAGTCTTGGTGAAAAGTTTGGCACGTCATTATTAGGTAATGAAGATTCTCATGGCTCGAAAGACTACCTAGTATATCACTCACGGGATAAATATATAAAAGGACAGCAAGAAAGATTTTGAGGATCTTCTTAGGGTTTGATAAGGAAATACTAGCCAGTAATGTCCGTTGATCATTGTTACTAGTAGAAAAGTTTTCCTTTTCTTCTTGTGGCAGATAACGTTGACTCAACTGAGGAACAGACAGTGATAAGAGATTCATCGTTAGGTATCATATCCAAACATATGCTGAAAATAACTGATACTTCGGATTAAAAAGAGTGTTTATTTAGCATTTGCACATTCCTTAAGAAAATATTAACTCCTAGAAAAATATATTGTATGTAATTTGACTAAATTTTTTTCAATTAAATAGATATTGAGATTTAATTACATAATAGTTAATAGAGATAAATTTGAAAAAATAAGGCTAATTTTTTTTGATTTGATAAATAAACACTCTTTTTGATACAAAATTAAAAATGTTAAATTGACACTCTTTTTAATTCGGAGAGTATTAGTTCATTGAAATTTGAAGTCCTCGATCTTCTTTGTGTTTCACTCCATCCCCCAAAGGTCCACCGTAATTTTTGCACTTAACGCCACGTGACTTTTACAGAAAAAGAATCCTTATTATGAACATAAAATATTATGTTAAGGAATTTGCTAAAGAGATTGTGTGGTAAATCCTATACGTGCATGGTCCAGTTAAGTCTAAGCACAAATGCATGTTTGGATTGATACGACATATACTTATCAGTATCCTAAAATGCGTCAGAAGTAATTGCTTATCTGACTTGAGAAGGTACTTGAAATAGTCTGTCAGTTATCATTTGCACTTTTGTCCCTAGTTTGTGCTGGTCTGTAACTTTTTCTTTTCTTTTTTCTGGTCTTTAACTTTTTCTTCTCAATACTAATATTTGTTTGTTGAGCAGAAATTTATATTTTCATCCATAGTATGTCATAAATTATGTCCCCTTTCTTAAAAAACTTATGTTCGCAAGGTACAAGTTCAATTTTGAAAAATAAAAAAAAAAAACTAGCGCATTTGAAGGACAAAATTAAATACTAGCCCAATTTAACCATGCAACATTTGCGCTTTTGCCGTGGTTTGGGGTCATCGGCACTTTTGTCCCTACTTTGTGCTGGCCTTTGATTTTTGTCCTTCAATGTACTGGGCTTTAATTTTTACCCTTCAAAATTGAATTTGTATATAGAGAAACATAAGTTATGCATCATAACATCCATAAGTATGCCAACACCCATAAAAATTTCATGTCTGGCTAGATATAAGTTCAATCTTAAAGTACAAAAATTAAAGACCAGCCTATTTGAAGTACAAAAATTAAAAACCAGCTCATTTGAAGGCCAAACCATGCAATTACTTCCATGTTTTGTGTTGGTCTTTAATTTTTTTGCCTCATAGCAAACAACTTTTTCTACGACTGTAAATTTATATTTTTGTATTATAATATCCTATAAGTTGTACTCCGCATCCTTAAAACAATTTATACCCTGCTATGCGTAAGTTAATTTTATAGGACAAAAATTAAAGAACAACCCATTTAGAGGGTAAAATTAAGGAAAATTTACTTGCCATAGCTACCCCTAAGACTTAATTATGAATTTGTTACACCTCGAAAAATTTCATGTCGTTGTGCGGTAAATAGACTAACACAGGGTAAGATGTATATGATGTCCCTACAAGTAAGAAGGGGTACTTAACGATTCTAATTAAGATTCCAAAGATATTTGAGGTAAGAGAAGAAAGTTCGTTAAGGAAGGCGAAGTATAAGTCGTGTTTTGGAAAGACGTTGCAAAGTACCGAGTTAATGTTGATTTAAAAGTGTCTTGAGGAAGAGTTTTAATGCTCCTTAGGTTGTTGATGAAGTGTTAAACAAGTGTTAAGAAGGTTCCATAAGGATCGGAGATCAAACGAATCAACGAGAACGACTTTGGGAAAAGGTGAGTTATATGACCATTTATATGGTCCGTATAACTTTATACGGTCCGTATAATGGTCCGTATAACATCCAACAGGGGTGATCATGGGAGCATTATACGGTCACTTATACGGACCGTATAAAAATTATACGGACCGTATAAGTGTCCATATAATTCTTGGCCAATGTACTTACTTTTTATAAATATAAGTCCCTAGTTCATATTTTTCATTTGCCATCTTCTCCACACCTCTCAAGAGATCTAGAACATTCCATATACCTACCAACACAAATTCAAGAGAAATCAAAGATCAAATGCCAAAAATTAGTGGAATCAAGTGCAAGGATGCTAACTAGGGTTAAGGGAAGCCAAGAATTTCTTTGGTGTTGAAGTTGGGTTTTCTCCAAGTGAAGTATTTTCATCCAAAGCCCATTCTTACATAATCAAAAGTGAGTTTTGTGTTCATTTTATGCTAATAATTGAATGACTTGGATTGAGGAAGAAGGTAGAATATGGAGTTCAAATATGAAAATAGTGGTATTCTTGAATAGTGACTTGACTTGAATGATAGTTCTTGACATGTTATGGATATAATCTTGTTATGAATGATATTAAAAATGTTGAGGAAGCATTATATGTGAATGAATACGACGTTGGGTGGTAACTATGGTTAGGGATGACTTGGAGAGGGAATGTTGAGAATTGAATCATGTCTAGCTTAATGAAATTTATTGATTATGATATTATGGATGTTGTTATTGATGTTTGGGAGTTGTTATATTATATGGAGAAAGTTGTAGAAACAAAGGAAATGCTGCCCAATTTTCGTTAGCCTTAGTCGCCTTAGCTTAGTTTCAAGCATGTTTCTAACGATCTAATGTAGTGCGAATTCTCTTGAATGTAGAATCGTGAATTTGGAGGGAAGCGTTTAGTCGGCAAAGTTAGAGAGGCGTAAAGGTATGTAAGGCTTGTCCCCTTTCCTTCAAAGGCATGACTCTTATAGTACGATTTCTTTTCTATGTTTCCATGACTTTCTCATATCCCAAAAGAGGAAAGTTAAGGTTCTTAAGAGCTCCTTATGAGATAGAGACGAGATGTGCTTTATGATAATGATGAGGTTGAAGGTTCTAATCCTAAGGGTTCTAAAGTTTATGAATCGAAGTTTTATAATGTTTATGATCTTATTCTATGTTCCCTTGATGATTGTTCATTGTTGTTAGTCTCATCTCATGCTACTAGTTCCTTCAAGGTGAGACATGACGATCATGACAATTCCATAACGCAATCGGAGGTTACCGACCTTACGTCACTCCGATAGAGTTACAGCTTTTCTTGAGCTCTCATGCATGCAGTATGTTATGTATACATATGATTACACCGCGCCTATATGGCCGGCCAGTTGTTGACACCTAATTTTGTCCTTCTGTATTTAAAAACTAACTTCTTTAGACTTCCTAGTCATTAAATAGCACAAAATACTATTTTTATACATTTTTAACTTTAATATAATTTATTGATGATTGTCCTTATTTTTAAATAATAGGAATTTTTAACAATTTATTTTCATTTTAAATAATTATTTTGTTACAGTCGTTTGTATGCAAACAATATGCTAATACGCTTTACTTGAATTAATTAGCGAGGGTCTCCTTAATTCAAATCACATTTTTTACTTTATTCACGAAATTACCTTAAATATATTTTTATACTTTATTATTTTAGTTACTGATCTATTATTACATGGAAGTCGGAGGAACTAATTTTAAACACGATAAAATTTAGCACGTATGGGTTTGAAGCCATGGTTTGTAAACGTGGTTTTGGTATGGGTTTGGCTAAAAAAGTAGTTTACCTTTCTTCTTTTATATAAAGGAGACTTCTCATTTTTCTCATCACTTGCACACTACCTCGCATATATTTTTCTCTCTACACTCTCTAGATTTTCTTTTCATAGGAAGACTAGCAAGGCTAAATTTAAGACCTCTTCCTCTTTCTATATTTTTTTTTAGTTGTCTTTATATTTCATTCATACATTGCTTCTTTACTTATTCATATATATTGTCATTACATTTATTTTATATACATTGTCTTTATATTTATTTATCTATATTATTTTTACATTTATTTATATACTTGGTGTCTTTAAATTTCTTCATATATTGTTTCTATATTTTTGTATTCCCTATACATTTTCTTTACATTTTACATACATTTTCCTTATACTCTCTACACTTTTCCTTTATATTATCTTACATCTATCTATTCTTTTATATATTTTTTATACACATACGTTATATACATATACATGTACATATTTACATTACTTAACTACTAAGAAAAGAAGGGAGAAACTTTTCATTAAAAGGAATGCACTTATTGTCTCTACATTTTTTATGTATTATCTTTATATTTTGCTATATTGTCTCTACAACTTTATTTATTTTCAATACATGTATACATTGTCAAGTATTTTCTTTACACTTTTGTCAATACCATCACACACTACATGCCTATTTTTTTCTATATATTTTGCTATTTACATTTACTCTACATTGGCTATACATCATATTTATATTTACCTATATTTTCTTTTTTATTCTTGTGTTCTTTTTACATATATCATCCACCTATACATTTGTTACATTACATACACTACACTAATCTTAGGGTCAAATCAAGTTTCATCATTCTTTTCTCAAATCACGTTTTCAAAAACTTTATGTCAAATCATTTTTTTCAATAACTTTTTGTCAAACTACTTTTTCAAGGACTTTGGTCACATTACTTTTTCAAAGAATCTTTATCAAATCACTTTTTAAAGACTTTATGTCACATACCTTACTTTTTAACTTTTTTAAATTATTTTAACTAATACTTTTTCTTTCATCTTGCAATTTATTACAAATACTACACTTTTGGCCGATGGAGAAATTTTCGTCGATTTCCAAGGCCTCCCATGTACAAAAGACGAGTTTTTTATGTTAAGTTTATTTATTATTTCTTTAATTCATTCGATAGTTATTTAATCGCTTACTAACATTTTTACCAAGTGCTTATACAAAAATTGGGAAATACATCTCAAAGACGATACTCGAAGGCAACCGAATCACTGTTTGTATTTACTTTCCGCTTTCTTTAAACTTGTACATAACATAAACTCGTACTATAGTGGAAATATTATTTTTTGAATGTCCGGTGAATATATTTATTTACTTGTCATCTTGCATGCTTAATTTAAAGCTTGTCGTTCGCTTTAGGCAAGAATTAGGCCGTCAATACTTTCATGAATAGATTAAATTGACTTGGTATAAATACTTTGTTACTTAATTCACACTTTTGGCGTTTAAGCAAAGATAATAGTTCATCCTTTATTTTTATACAATTTTAATATACATTTTCTACACATTTTTTACAACATACATTTTACATTCTTTCGTACACACTAATATACCTTTTATTCAAGTTAAATCCACATTATTGACGCTAGGTATTTCTTAGGTTGTCAATTTACAATCTTTTATTCTTTAAAGACATTATATCTTTTCACTCATTTTTATACATAATTTCTTATATTTATTTTTTATCAATACTTTTTACCAATACTTTTTTTACAGTTCGTTTGTTCCTATTCTTTTGGTAGGATATTCATTAAACAAACACTCTTTTAAAACGGAGAAATAAGTCAAATCGACTTCACTTTTTTCTCTCGAATTCCTTTATTATATAGGCTCTTTACACCAATGAATACTTGGGGTTTCCTTTTACATTCTTTATTCACTGATATACCTAGTTATACAATTCTTCATATATTTTATGTTTGATATACACCTTTATAATTGAAATACATTTTTTATATGTTTAATATACATACATTCTTTTGATATACATAGACGCACATTCTTTATATCCTTGATATATTTATTTTCACATAGTCTTACATTTTTTTTTATATATTCTTAATATAGTTATACATTCTTTACACTAACGTTTATATATACTCTTTGTACTAACAGTTATACTTTTATACTTACGAGGTATATTCTCTTTGTACTCTTTTATATATTCCTTTTTACTATACATTATTTATGAATATTTGATACTTGATATAAATACATTTTATTACACTGTATATACTTAGTATATTATCACCTAGTGTAGCTTTTCATGAAGTCATAACATTTTGAAAACAATTAATAATAATGATAAACGAGATAAATAATCCCTCTAGTGTTCGGTTAAACTAAGTTTAAGGACTGTTTTCGGACAGGCTCTGAGGGATGCTTAATACCTTCCCCTTAGGGTAAATAAAACCCTTATCTAGAATTTTATAGGTTTCGTGGACTAAAAATGGAGTAGACACACAAATACATATAGGTTTCCTATTTTTTCTTAAAAATTAGGTGGCGACTCTTTAAAACCAGTTAGAAGAACCGTGAAGTTGCAAACTATATTGGACCCGTTCAAAATAGGGCGTAACACCAGTCACCACTACGACAGGCGTTGTGGGCAACTATGATGATGATTACACCATGTTTATATGGCATGGACAGACACCACTAGTGGGCGGCTTGAGATGTTTTACCCCGGACGCGGGAGGGCCGGCCGCGGGCTAATGATGATCACACCGTACCTATATGGACGAGCAATTTATACATATATACACACACACATGATATGATGTTGTTTATTATGAAAGTTAGCATGCATGATTTCGCCTTAAGAGGCAATCAGTTACAGGTTATCTCTTCATATCATGTTATCTTACTTCTTTATTATGTTGACATACATGCTTACATACTTAGTACATTCGTACTGACGTCTTTTCTTTTATGGACGCTGTGTTCATGCCCACAGGTAGACAGGGAGACGGCGCAGACGCGTAGGAGCTCACTCAGCAGATTTGTGGGAGCACTCCACTACTCCGGAGTTGCCATTCCTTGGTATATTCTTTTGTGTACATAGTGGGGCATGGCGGGGTCCTGTCCCGCCCTTATGATTCCGGTATTCCAGTTAGAGGCTCGTAGATGCTTATGTGTGGGTTGTAGATGCTATGTGACCTCTTCATTGTATATTCTGTACAACATTTTAGTAGCCTCGTGGGCTTATGTATATATATGTGTTCTGGGAGATATGTGGAGATGGTTTCGTGATAAGTCCTGTATTGAGGTTGATGTATGTCCGGGTTAAGTACGGTAGATAGCATGATGAGTGGTGCTCGGTAACCAGCTCCGGGTCCCCGTCATGGCCCACTAGTTGGGTCGTGACAGAATAATAACTATCTTATTTAATATTTAATTTTCGCAACTATATTATTCTAAAATTACATTTCACAGCTACCCAATTATATTTCAGTTACTGTATTTCCTCATCTCCTAGATATACGGTCCATTAGCTACTCTATCCCTAAATACACGATCCTCACCTCCTTTTTATCTGCTCACCCCAGATCTGAGATCTCACCCCTCTCTGTATCTCTCTCACCCCTCTCTTTCTCACCTACTCTATCATTCATTTATGTATAAACTACAAGAAAATAAATAGATTAAACCTGAGAGGAAAGGGAAAAATTAGAAATTGATGGGAAAGGGGCTCTGGTCATTGGTTAAGAACCGAAGGAAGAGAAGAAAAGATTGAATTTTTTAGGAATAAATCCATGGAACAAGATAGCAAATCGTTATGGCGGGACTGGAGGAAATTTTGGAGAAGATAACGGAGGAAGGCCAGGGACGGCGAATTTTCAGTGTCTTTTTTTTTTTTTTTTTTTTTGGATTGGATGGAGTAGAAACACCATTGATGAGAGTTGTGGAGCTTCATGCCCACCAAGTGTTTGATAAAATGTTTCAGTGTATTTCTGTGTATTAGCAAACAATATATTTAATTTTCAATATGTTTCAGTGTATTTTTTTTGCCATTGACTGTGTATTTCAATATATTTCAGTGTATTTCTGTTTATATTTAATTTTTTTTGCCATTGATTATGTGTATTTCACTGTGTTTTATCTAATTTCAGTATATTTCAGTGATGTTATGGAACCTCATACGCTTTGCGTGATACATGGAAGCATTAATACTAATTACCATTTAATTTGAAAGAACATATTTATTTCCTTAAATACAGCCGTTTTTCACTCAACAACGATTTTGTATTTCGTTGCATTTCCTTAAATACAGCCGTTTTTTACTCAACAATGATTTTTGTATTTCATTGTATTTCAAAAACACGAGATTCAACTGAAATACAGCCAAAAGCAGCTACGAATTGTAAATCTTCAACTTGTAGATATAACTAGTTCGAAGCTATTAAAAGGTAGTTATTTGTGTAAGTTTCACTAAAATTAAAGACCAGCCCATTCGAAGGGAAAACTGTGCAATTTCTTCTTTCAATTATAGTCGTCAATAAGTTGGATAAATTCATTCTAAAAGATTTAATATATGTATATACATAATATTAATTTTTACCTTTCAAAGTCAAATTTATACCTAGAGGGATATAAGTTATGCATCATAACATTCATAAATTATGCCAGCACCCATAAAAATTTCATGTCTTACTAGATATAAGTTCGATCTTAAAGTGCAAAAATTAACAACCAGCCTATTTGAAGGGTAAAAATTAAAGACCGGCTCATTTGAAGGCCAAACCATGCAATTACTTCCATGTTTTGTGTTGGTCTTTAATTTTTTTGCCTCATGGCAAACAACGTTTCGACGACAAATTTATATTTTTGCATTATAATATCCTATAAGTTGTACTCCGCATCCTTAAAACAATTTATACTTCGCTAGGCGTAAGATAATTTTATAGGACAAAAATTAAAGAACAACCCATTTAAAGGGTAAAATTAAAGACCAGCCCATTCAAGGGAAAACCGTGCAATTTCTTCTTTCAATTATAGTTGTCAATAAGTTGGATAGATTCATTCTAAAAGATTTAATATATGTAGAACCATAATATTAGTTCTTTGGGGAAAAGAACACAAATGCCACTGCACAAAAAATAGTTAACCCAGGCCCCAGCCATATTCTCTTATTTTCATACCCCCCAAAACTATATACCCGGATGTCCTCAAACTATGATACCAACGTGGTATCTCTTATATATCATGATTGTATCATAAATGACTTCTTTCATTTTTCAAAAACACTCATCAGCCCGCTATGAAATTCATATGGTACATATAATATACTGACGAAATATCATAGAGAACCATGTTCATTAATTCAAAAAACACACTTTCCTCAAAGAAAAGACTTCTATCACACCATCATGTTATGTACATGTACTGATATGGTATCATGGAGGACTGATGTAGTCCTTCAATGATACATTGCTCAGCTGTTCATAAAATCTATCATGGTATATACCATATACTGAGATGGTATCATGGAGGATTGCTTCTGTCCTTCGATGAGACACTTCCTCAATTCTCCGTCATGATATATAAATATAGTGAAATGGTATCATGGAGAAAGGGTTTGGGCGGGGGGTACTCGGGTAAATAGTTCCGACTAGATTGGGTAGAAACGAAATTAATTTATAGGGGAGCAGGTTCGGGTAAATATTTTGCCTTTTATGATTGTCTTGTGTTGCTTTCCTTCTTCAATATTTTTTCACTGTCGTAACAAGATACTTATCATCGCTTGTTTGCAAGTTAAATTTACATTGTATAGAAAGTGTTGGATTATTTTACGCCATTAAATTTTATTGTACTTACCATAACAGATAGCCATCTATAATAAGCCAGTTTGGTAATATAAAAATAGAGTAAATAACCTATTAGAATAGGTAAAAAATATAATGAGGGGGTAAAAATTATTTACACTTTCAATGTATATACATCAAGGGAAAACTACATATATATACATGTTACGGAGAAATATTTACGAAACGTGACGATAGTTTTCCTTATTTACAAAACATAACGATATATTACAAAACATGACGGATTTTCATATATTTTTAGTTTGTTTATTTTTTTTTCCAGAAAATATATATTTTTAATTTTTTTTTTCTCAAAGGCTTAAAAAATTACCTCAAATTTTTGTGTATGAAAAATTTGTATGAAATGTGTGTATGTATGAATAAATTCTTAATATAATTTTCATACACAAATTGCTCGGTAAACTTTAAGCCTTGAATATTGTATGAAAGTTGTTACAATGTTATTGTAGTTGTATTAATTTTCTAGAAACCTAATATGAACATTATATACGAAAAATGTGAATGAAATTCTAAGTCTTGAGCGAGATATACACATTTCATACCATTATCATGCATAAAATTTGAGTGTAATGTTTAAGCCTGATCGAGATATACACACTTCATACATTCTTCATATATAAAATTTGAACGAACTTTTTTGTGGCTTGACAGATATACACATTTCATGCACAAAAATTTGAGCGATTATTTTAAGTCTTGAATGTTGTATACAATGTTTTGTAGTTGTATTAATTTTACGTAAATCTAACATGAACTTTATACACAAAAATGTAAAGAAAATTTTAAGACTTAAGCGAGATACAAATTTGTGTTTTCAAACACAACAATTTTGAGCGGATTTTTAAAGCCTTGAATGAGATATACACATTTCACACTAAATTTTGAGCCGAACTTTTTTAAACGCACCTGAGCGAGATATCATGGCTTACAACTTTCATATATAAAATTGAGCGAAAAAAATATAAAAAAAATATTTTAAAAAAACATTTTTTTAAATAAAATATTTTTTTCTAAATAAAAAAATATTTTTTAAAAAATAAAAAATAATTTTAAATTATTTTATTTTTAAAAAGCATGTTTTGTATAGGATTTGTAATGTTATGTTTTGTAAAATATAAAGCTATCGTATCGCTTTAAAATATTTCTCCTTAATTAGATGTATATATATGTAGTTGTCCCATAAATCAAATTAGTTCTTCAAAGTTACCAATCCGTATTTCAAATAAATTGACTTTTCACCTGACTTGATGTATAAAAAATATTTTACTATCAGTGTACATAAATTAAGCTGTTTAACATTCTGTAGATCATCATAAACCAATCCGGCCCTTTCTGAAAACTGAAGAAATGACTAACACATTTGTTGATTATCATAAACCAATCCCACTAAATTTACACAAGCAAAAAACTAAAAAGGTAAAAACACATTAAAGTCGATAAGGGGTGAAGTATTCAATATTGCGTTTATCCGAATTCAATATATTTGAGTACAATTTATGTGAAAACTCGTCAAAAAAAATAAATTAAATCGAAACCCATAACATTTAAGTACAATCATTTAAGTGTTAAAAACATCAAAGGTTGAACTTATCAAATTAAAATCCTTGATTTACGCATAATTAAGATTAGGATCTTTTTTTTTTAAAATAAAAAAATTAGGTTTTGGACATTTGGCCGTAAATTAAAGACAAACTTTTAGACAATTTAAGGACAACTTGTTAAGGAGTCCGGAGCCTAAAGGGTATAAAAATACACGGTCTTTACCAAAAGGGGCTGGCAAAAAATTAATATACCAAAACGGGTATATCGTGGATCATTACGATATACCCCAAAAATTTTTTTCCGTGTAATAATTCGAAAAAAAAAAAATAAAAAATTATTGTATAGCATTGATCGATCCACGTTATACAATATAAATTGTTTAACGTGGATCAGTCCGTTATACAAGTTATAATTGTATAACGGATCGATTCCACGTTATCAATTATAACTTGTATAGTGGGTATCCTAATGAACTCACTCATTCTACTCTTAGGACAAATTTGAAACTAGGGACTAATTTCATTAGGCCGATCTTGCAAAAATTCTACTTTGTTTTGCTTCTCATTAGATTTTATCTTGATCTTGACGAGCCAGTTACTTTTCCGGAGAAGTATGCTATTGATCCAAAACAAATTGGTCGGCTAGAGGTTGGAAGTGAAACTGTTATTGATAAGAGCAAATCCATCAGACATTCTTAATGCAAATATTTTGAGGTATTGACTGTTGCCTCTGCATGATGTACTGCTGATTATTTCAAAAATAGAATATTTCTTGCAGCCAATTATATAAGTTATACTCCATGAAATGCTCATCACTTATTGTATGAGTGAGTTCATTCGGATCAGTCCACTATACAAGTTATAATTGTATAACGTGATGATCCACGTTATACAATTATAACTTGTATAACGTGGATCAGTCCACGTTATACAATAATTTTTTTTTTTTTTGTTTTTCGTTGAATTGTCAGACACGGAAAATTTTTTTTGGGGTATATCGTGGGCTGATCCACGATATACCCGTTTTGGTATATTAATTTTTTGCGAACTTTTGGTAAAAATTTGCGTATTTTTATACCCTTGGGCCGGACTCACTTGTTAAGACTCCAGAAAGGCAAAGTGGGAGTTCTTGGCATGTGGGAGGAAAGAAAACAAATGATGTCCATCAAACCGCCAATGATGTTGTTCATGAACAACATCATGCATAATACAAAGTAGTAGTACAAATGTGAGGAACTATTTCCTTTTTCAATAACCAAGAAATCTCAGAGGGAAAATAACACGATTCAAAATTTAATGGTGTGAATTAGGACATCTAGTTTTCATTTATTTTGAAATAAAATTTTCATTCTATAATTTCATATTTAAAAATATTTAAAAATTGTGGTCAAAAAAATATTTACAAACCAA
>NC_081344.1:61423893-61481323 GCF_029784015.1 Lycium ferocissimum
AAATCAATTAATACCTCATCTTTGGGAGTTCTTTAAAATATTTTTTAAAATCCCGAAAACTTTATTTTCTTCTACTTATATCAAATTATTATTTTTTGCAAATCTTGTTTTAGCATTATTATACTTCCCTTTGAAGCAATAGCAACATTTATAAGCCTTTATTTTAAAAAAAAAGATTTAAAATCTTCTTTTATGTTACTATATTTTTATAGGCATTATCTTAAAAATAGCATCATTATTGCTCTCGCTAAAGTCTAAGCGACTTTTATAAGTCTTATTCTAAAATAGCGAGTTTTAAACTCATCTTTCATGCAAATTATTATTTTCTCGTAAATTTTATTTTACACGATATCATCACATTTCTTTTAAAATCTTAGCAATATCTCTTAACCGTTTTAAAAATGCAAACAACTGCGTTAGCATCTTTAAATTAATTAATTAACCTAAGTTTGGCGGATAACCGTAAGATAGCAGTTCTAAAGGATGCCTAACCCCTTCCCTTTTAGGATAATATATAGAACCCTTACCTAGAATTACATCAAGTTAAGCGATCTATTAACGGAGGTTTGGTTAGCTTCACCTTAGTTAATGTTTAGGTGCCCTAATTCACCTTAAAATCAATTAGGTGGCGACTCCTTAAAACTGCAATTTAGGAATCTCCAATATGTCGTACCCTACTTTAACCCGGTTAAAAAGGGGTATAACATATTTTGCCTTTTATGAATATCTTGTGTTGTTTTCCTTCTTCAATATTTTTTCACTGTCGTAACAAGATACTTATCATCGCTTGTTTGCAAGTTAAATTTACATTGTATAGAAAGTGTTGGATTATTTTACGCCATTAAATTTTATTGTACTTACCATAACAGATAGCCATCTATAATAAGCCAAATTTGGTAATATAAAAATAGAGTAAATAACCTATTAGAATAGGTAAAAAATATAATGACGGGGTAAAAATTATTTACACTTTCAATGTATATACATCAAGTGAAAACTACATATATATACATGTTACGGAGAAATATTTACGAAACGTGACGATAGTTTTCCTTATTTACAAAACATAACGATATATTGCAAAATATGACGGATTTTCATATATTTTTAGTTTGTTTATTTTTTTTTCCAGAAAATATATATTTTTAATTTTTTTTTTCTCAAAGGCTTAAAAAATTACCTCAAATTTTTGTGTATGAAAGCTGTATGAAATGTGTATGTATGAGCGAAATTTTTAATATATAATTTTATACACAAAATTCATCAGAAAAACTTTAAGCCTTGAATATCAGATGAAAGGTTATTCTGATGTTAGAGTCGTATTAATTTTCCGAAAAACCTAATAGAACATTATATACGAAAAATGTGAATGAAATTCTAAGTCTTGAGCGAGATATACACATTTCATACCATTCTCATGCATAAAATTTTGAGTGTAATGTTTAAGCCTTGATCGAGATATACACACTTCATACATTCTTCATATATAAAATTTGAGCGAACTTTTTTTTAAGCCTTGACAAGATATACACATTTCATACACAAAAATTTGACGATTATTTTAAGTCTTGAATGTTGTATCTGATCTTACATTGAAGTTGTAATTTTACGTAAATCTAACGTAACTTTATATACAAAAAATGTAAGCGAAATTTTAAGACTTAGCGAGATACAAATTTCATCTTGTTTTCATACACACAATTTAAAGCGGATTTTTAAAAAGCGCTTGAATGAGATATACATTTAAATGCAGTAAATTTTGAGCGAACTTTTTTAAGCGCGGCGATATACACATTTCATACAACTTTCATATATAAAATTGAGCGAAAAAATATAAAAAAACATTTTTTTAAATAAAAATATTTTTTTTCTAAATAAAAAAATATTTTTAAAAAATAAAAAATAATTTTAAATTATTTTTATTTTAAAAAAGCATGTTTTGTATAGGATTTGTAATGTTATGTTTTATTAAATATAAAAAAACTATCACACAAGCCAGGAAAATATTTCTCCTTAATTAGATGTATATATATACTAGTTGTCCCATAAATCAAATTAGTTCAAAGTTACCAATCCGTATTTCAAATAAATTGACTTTTCACCTGACTTGATGTATAAAAAATATTTTACTATCAGTGTACATAAATTAAGCTGTTTAACATTCTGTAGATCATCATAAACCAATCCGGCCCTTTCTGAAAACTGAAGAAATTACTAACACATTTGTTGATTATCATAAACCAATCCCCACTAAATTTACACAAGCAAAAACTAAAAAGGTAAAAACACATTAAAGTCGATAAGGGGTGAAGTATTCAATATTGCGTTTATCCGAATTCAATATATTTGAGTACAATTTATGTGAAAACTCGTCAAAAAAAATAAATTAAATCAAAACCCATAACATTTAAGTACAATCATTTAAGTGTTAAAAACATCAAAGGTTGAACTTATCAAATTAAAATCCTTGATTTGCCGCTGTAATTAAGATTAGGATCTTTTTTTTAAAATAAAAGAATTAGGTTTTGGACATTTGGCCGTAAATTAAAGACAAACTTTTAGACAATTTAAGGACAACTTGTTAAGACTCCAGAAAGGCAAAGTGGGAGTTCTTGGCATGTGGGAGGAAAGAAAACAAATGATGTCCATCAAATCACAATGATGTTGTTCCAGAACAACATCATGCATAATACAAAGTAGTAGTACAAATGTGAGGAACTATTTCCTTTTTCAATAACCAAGAAATCTCAGAGGGAAAATAACGCACGATTCAAAATTTAATGGTGTGAATTAGGACATCTAGTTTTCATTTATTTTGAAATAAAATTTACATTCTATAAATTACATATTTAGAAAGTATTTAAAAAATCGTGGTCAAAGAAAATATTCTCTGACTTTGACTATCCAAATACTCCTTTTGTCCTAATTTATATGGCACACTGTCCTTTTTAGTTAGTCCAAAAAAGATTGACACATTTCTTTATTTAGCAACAATTTAAATTTTACCTTTTACGCTTAACGTGATGATTTATAGCCATACAAATATCTTTAACTTGTTTTCGATCACAAGATTCAAAAGTCTTTTTTTACTTCTTAAATTCCGTACCTAGTCAACGGAAGGAGTAATACATATGGTTATTTTTTTAATTATTTTTTGAAAATTTTCTTATATTCTTCTTTAATATTTTAACAGTCTTGGTGAAAAGTTGGCCCGTCATTAGGTAATAAAAAATTTCTTGGCTCGAAAGAACACCAAGTGTCACTCATGGATAAATAGAAGGACAGCAACAAAGATTTGAAGGATCTTCTTAGGGTTTGAGAAGCATGCAAAATACTAGTGTTGTCCGTTGATCACTGTTACAGTAGTAGAAAAGTTTTCCTTTTCTTCTTCTTGGCAGATAATGTTGACTCAAGTGAGGAACAGACAGTGATAACAGAACATAAATGATTTATTGTTAGGCATATATCGAAACATGTGTGCTGATGAACATAAATGATATTATTGTCCATTGAAGTTTGAAGCCCTCGAGCTTCTTTGTTTTTCACTCCACATCCCAAAGGTCCTCCGTAGTTTTTGCACTTACCGCCACGTGATCACTTTTACGGTCAATTCAGGAGTTGAATAGTATTATAGGTTTAAATTGGAGATTTGTCCCAATTCATATGATTTATTAAGTTTAATTTATTCGATAAAGATATGTACGAAGTTACTGGACCGAAAGAAATTAAAAGGAAATTAAAAGGAAATAACCATAACATTATATCCTTTAAAACTACACGGAACCCTTCCGAATGACCTAAAATATAGTCTATTAGACTAGCTAAGAAAAAGTCTAGTAAATTGTGTTTGCCCGAAATTGTATTTATTAAATATTTATTTAATGCATTCACCAATGTAGAGACACAAATTTTACATAAGCAAAAAACTAAAAGGGGAAGGGTAGGGCGAATGTAGGGGCGTGCTTCGATATAGGTTTCATCCCAACTCAATATTTTTATGCTGAGTATATATCTATGTGAAAACTTGAAAGAGATTTATCTATATTAAATCCTAACTCATAACACTAAAAATACATTTACGTGCTAAAAACATCAAAGGTCAAACTCATCAAATTGAAATCCTAAATGTGCCTCTGTAATTAAGATTTTAAACAAAGGAATTAGGTTTCGGAAATTTGGCTGTAAACGGACAACTTGTTAAAACTCCAGAAAGGCAAAATGGGGGTACATTATTGGCATGTGGGAGGAAAGAAAACAAATGATGTCCATCAAACCACCAATAATCCTGTTCAAAAAGCACAACATCATGCATAATACAATGTCATACCAATGTGAGGAACTATTTCTTTTTTCAATAACTAAGAAATCCTCGAGGGTAAATAACGCACGATTCGAAACTTAATTGCAGCCCCTCTACTCTTTTCCACTTAAATATCATGCATTTGTCTGCAAGAAGGTTCAATTCCCTTGATGCCAAACCATTGATGCACTTTAACCAACATTGAGCTTAAAGTACTAAAATGTTTAATTAAACAAGTGCTAACATGAAGCAACAGGAGAAGTGCATATAGCAAAATAAGCTCATATTTGTGATCATAAACAATAGGAGTATAAACTATCCTCCTCTCACAGGTACACAAGATCAACCTAATATTTGTGTATTAGGTCCTTGTATGGTTCATCATCTTCAGAATAGTGATTGATCTCAGCCTGCAAAACATGAAATCATGCTCGGCATTTCCACAAAGAATCAAAAGACTTAATTACAAATAAAGCTCAATATAGTGACCCTTATGTCAAAGTTCTGTATACTTCAGTATGCCAATGGCTAATCCAAATACTTAGGCATGAAGAGAAGGAAAAGCTAAAGCCTGTTGTTGCTGTTGTTAAAAGAACCTTTAGTGCTAGAGAACCCAAATGTTATCGAACATTGGAATGAAATGGGTCGAGGAGGAGGAAACTGGTTAGTGAGCACTCATGCTATAACCCAAGCTTAACACTAGCTTGGGATCAAAAATGATTTATCGCGGGCGAAGCGGGATTTTTACTAAGGGGTTCAAAATATGAAAAAGTAAACACACGAAGCCAAAGGAGGGGGTGGGGGTTCAACGTCTACTATATATACGTAAAAATAATTTTAACCGTGCATAAACAGTGTAATTTTTTTGCCGAAGGATGAACCCCCTGGGCCCTTTGGCCCTTCCTCCCTCCGCCCCTGATAGCTATTGTCAAAATTTTATAGTTACTCATGCAATGACAAGTCATAGTAACAATATATGAAGTTATCCACTTTGCTAGCCATTAATATTCATAAAACATCGGCGATAAGTTTGCAAAGGAACAAAGTTATTAGCAACTTATATCAGTTCTGTAACAAAACTATGCAAAAAGGAGAATAAGCATTACATAATCTAAAAAACTTGAATATTCAGGCACGATACAGCTACATAACCTACTCCCATGCATTTCCTATTCCTTATAACACTCTTTTGAACAGTAGAAAACCCGACTGGTTAACGGGAATCATATCCTATTGACAGCATATAAGGAAAATTGGTGTGCCAGGATAATGCTAAGAGTTTAACTTGTATACACTACAGTCGAGAATTTTTTGCACTATCCGATCACCTAAAATATAATTGCATGCGACTGTCTGTGAAAAGAGAAATTCGTAACCTATAAAATAAGACAAGTAACCAGCTACAACATGTTAAAATGCACTGATAATTTAAAATTGCTTTCATACTGACACTGCATGGAAGAATTTTACTAAGAACACTAATGAGCCAATTCATTCTTATTTCATCATACCTGATAAACCTTGACCAGTTCTTCAGAAGAAAGAGATATTCTATCAAATATATACACCTTCATATATACTGAAGAAAGCATAATTTGAAACGTACCTTGCGAATTGCTTTTATGCAAACCACAAGGTTATCACCCATCATCTTGTTAAATAACGTATCTTCCTCTAAAGCGTTTAAAGACTCGGTAAGACAATCTGGTAATCTTCGATAATCCTCTTGATTGACACCAGGAGTCTGTCTATCTGTTTCACAAAAAATGCAAGTAGAATGTCAGAATAACATAATATGAATATCTCTCTTATGGACAAACAAATCTCGTTATCAGCTTTTATGTAATTCTCTTTGATAAGTGATAAAGCATTAGCAAGAAAATCACTGAGAGCCAAAATTAGATTTTGCACAAACAGCATGCACTTTTGACTATGTATTATAGAGCTTAACTTCTATACATATGTAAAAGAATTGTCAGATCACGTAAAAGATAACAACAAGTAACCGTCTATAACAGGTGTTTAGTAACATGAAAATTAAAAAGGATTGTTGCCTTGGTTAAAAATGCACTGAAACAACAACAACAACAACATACCCAGTTGGATCCCACAACGTGGGGTCTGGGGAGGGTAAAGTGTACGCAGACCTTACCCCCACCTTGGAAGGTAGGGAGGCTGTTTCCGAAAGACTCTCGGCTCAAAAATGCACTGAAAGTGAAAACTATTTATACTCTTATTGTCTCCTAGTGTATAAAAGTTAAATTCAATATTATATTATAAAGTCATTCAAGGAAGTTTTAATCCATGGTATTCTGAGAGTGCAAGAATACTCGTAGACCAAATAGAATAACCTTCATCCTATTCATTTCTAACCACACAAAGAAAACTCAACTTCTGGTACAGTTTTATTATATTTCCTTTTTCCCAAAATTGCACATACTCTAGTTTCTTGTTTCCGTTTCCATTTTTATTTGATCTGCCTAAGAGTAAGTGAATATAAGGGCAACTGTCAAATATATTGATGAAGCAAAGTGATGTGTGGTTAGGCGCATGTCATGGGTTCGAATCCAGCCGTAGGCAAAAGCATGATATTTTAGTGGAGAAGGGTAAAGAGGTGGGCCCATCATCCACTAAATTTTGAGTCTTGGGATTATATTGTTGAAAGCAGCTAAATCCTTCAAGGACATATTTTGGTGATATCAAAAGGAGAATATAACCTTGTCCTAGTCCTACACTATAGATGAAAGTAGCAGATACCAACATAAATGATATGCGTTCCATGCTTAACCATAAAATTCAGGGTGAAAAAGACTTAGGGTGTGTTCGGTATGAAGGAAAATGTTTTCCAGGAAAATAAGTGGGTTACTTACTTATTTTCTTGTGTTCGGTACATAGCTAAAAGTATTATCCTAAAAACATTTGTATATAATCTAGACAAATATTATGGGAGGTGGGGTAGGGTGTGGGGTGGTAGGAATGGGGGCTGGGGTGGGGGTGAAGATGAGGTGTGTTGGAGGGTGGGGAGGACACAATCAATGTGAAATGCCACTTTTGAACTATTTTTTCCTGCTTCCACTTAGGGAAGTCATTTTCCTCATTTTCAAGTAACTTATTTTCCTAGAGAAAATGTTTTCCAAAAATTTTGACCAAGCGAACATGGGAAAATTGGAAAACATTACTGAACACACCCTTAAAGGCAATTTATCAGGGAAGATACAGAAGAGGGAAAATTGCTAAATAATTGTCTAACTTACCTACTGGTGCAGGAAGGCTCAAATCTTTCCGCAAGCCATCAATCCCAGCAGTAAGTATAGAAGCAAGTCCCAGGTATGGGTTCGTACATGCATCAAATGCAGGACATACGAAATGGCTTACAACATCAGCTCCGGGAAGTCTACAGGTACTAATTTTTGCATAATTGTTTTCTTTCTGCCAGCTGACAACTCGTCCATTCCAATTTGTAGAAAATAGGCGCTCATAACTGCAAAATAAATTTAGAATGGCAACTAAAATAAGGAACACTTAAACAACAAAGATCAGGTCAGGTGCTTCAGGGTTGTAGGAAAGCGCAATTTTGCACAAACATACTCAAATGACGCATATTTTTTTATAAGAGGATAACGAACCCGAAGAACGATTTTCATCTCTCATGCAATAGTCCATAATGCAGAGAATTTAAGATAGACTATGTTGTTTAATTCTTGGAAGGACCATACAGTTTGAGCAAAACAAGAGACTTCAAGGTCAAACAACAACGAGGAAGAGGAGAAAGGCAAAAGATATCAGGCATTTTTCCAGGAATTTCAAGATAGTTACTTTCTTCACTTGGATTTAGTTACTAGTCGGTCCACTTAGCTCAAAAAATAAACTTATTTACTACAACTAAAGAGTGGAAATAAACTTTTCATTCGACACTCGGTAATTCAGAATGTTAATTGGAAACCTCTCTGCATAACCCATTTATAAAAATAAAAAAATGGGAATAGTTCTTCCCTACTATCATCTAGTTTAAGCTCTAAGCATTTTACCTACTTTGGAAAAACAAAACATAATGTGAAATGCCTTTAGGAAACATGTTACTATGTAAAAAGAACGAGAAAACCTGTTAAACTTCTTACTCCATTTGAGGTTAGAAAATTACAGGTTCTCCATTACGCTAACAATAGTTTAAAAAGGGAAAAAAAGGAAGCTATATATCTGCCAGTAGCTTTAAGTTTCCTCTTCTTCTTTTCCTCAATTAGAGCCGCCAGTGCTAGTTTCAAACAATTGGATTTTGAGGGAAATCATAAACCAATCACCTATACATATATATAAAGAAGGTGGGACATGAATAATTAAGGTTTAACATGACTAAATTATACTGATAGTGAAAAGTATTATTTACACCGTCAGTTCATATAAGTTAAATCTTAATAAGTATAGAAAACCTCTAACCTTGTAGGATGTGGTGCAGTAAATGCAAGTACGGCAGGAAGATGATCTAACACCCCACTCATGAATGCTTCCCCAATCTTGGACATACCATATTCACTTGATCCATCAGATGCCTTAAAAACATTTATTCCATTCTTGGACAAACTAATATGCACATTTGATCCACAGCCATATTCATCTAATGAATACCTATACAAAAGGGGACATAAGGTTAGCAAACTGAAAAGAAATGGGCTCTTTTTAAACGTAGTCCTTCAAGAAATCCCCCAAGAATTTATCTTTAGAGAAGTAAATTCATGAAAAATTACAGAAAGGAGCATCACTGCTCTTTTAGCTAAACTGTTTCCCCCGAGATTCCTGTATATGGCGGTATATGACTGGAGACGGAGTTCAAGAAAGACTTTTAGATGTCTTAGAACTTGTGGTCTTAAACAGGCCATGACATTTCTGTGACTATAAGAGCATGTCATTAAGTGTAAAATGAAAAGTTTAAAGTTGAAGAAATTTCAAATATAGAAAGCTATCATTCTTCTTGGAACATACTAAAATGAAAAGTGTGAGCATATAAAATGGAACAGAGGGAGTATATCCTCTGTTTTTGCCTTCTCCAGTAGAGAAACACCTCTATCTTTTCTTTATTAAGGAAAGCACATGCTCTTTTATATATATAAATATTTATTTTTTTAAATTGGTAACTGAACATGCTCTTTTTTTTACGATGTAGATATAACTCTCTCACCATAAATTTCTCTCGTTCTCCGGTTAAACAGGTTGTGAAGGGAGGAAGAACGATGGACTGCTAGATTTTAATTGGAATTAATTAGGGCGTGTGTTAAAAGGCATATACTAGGATGGAAAATTACCATGGATGATCGAAAAATTGACTCGATTATCTAGGTGCGACTATAAGTTGAACCGCTGGAAACTCTTTTACAAGTAACAACTGTTTCCATAATAGAGTTTCTTATGAGTTACCATAAATCACAGGAGAACAGGCTTTGAAAGGCAAACTAGAAAAGATCCCCAAAAAGCGTGATTATACTAAACCAACAAGCATCAACAAATTGGCTACGGTAAGTGCAATAAAGATTTTTTCTTATCTTTCTTCTTTAAATTATGAGTAGACATTTGGAGAGAATGGCCAGACAGGATGGTGGATGACATAAAGGAAGAGAAACTAGTGTTATCAAAAGCGAAAAGTGCCAAAAAGGTCTAAGGTCAGCTGGGGCTTCAAGCGTTTGTGCAAATAAAGCGTGGGCTTTAATGAAAAAAGGCGCACTGGTGCAAAAATAAAACTACATATATGTTTAGCCCAAGACTAATAATAATAAGCATGAATAACAAATATATGGACTAACAAATTGTAAAAACATAACGATAAAGTGAAATATCAATTATCTAGTTTCATATCTTCAAGAGAGGCTCATTGGCAAGGAAAAGTATGTCTTGGAGCCTTGAGGATGACACTGAAGCGCACATAAAGCGAGGCGAAGCGCTTAACATGTTTTGAGCCTCGCTTCAGGGCTCAAGCGCGCCTTGGACAACACTGAGAGAAACCACACCTAATGAACTATATTACACTAGCTCGCCACATCTTGGTCTTGTCAATACAGTAAAGATTCACCAATCATACTTTGAGCTTTAACCATGTCGATATTAAGGAAGAAAGTAAGAAATGGTGAAACTGTATGACAAGCAAATTATGCTTTTCAGTCGTGATTATAAGTTTAAAGTTCATACATGATGCTTCGCAATAAACAACAAAAAAAGCAGAACTAGGAAACATGGTTTGGTAGCACTTCAAAAGAAGAAAAAGCATGCACTAACTAGTATGTAGAAAACAAAACTGCACCTAAAATGCTGTGGAAAAATATGCTACTTACTTTGGCAAAAAAGTTGGATGATATCCATATTTCCTTCCTATTGTTTTGATGACTTCACGTGTATAAATTAATCTATCAGCTGCTCCAAAACAATCTGTGTATTCCAGTCCAATCTCAAATTGACCTTTCCCAGCTTCTTTATGCAGCTGCATATTTGAAAGAGACAGCATCAACGGGAGTAATCTAATCTTCATTGAATTGAAAAATACTACTTCCTCTGTTCCATAGCACTCTTCCTTTTTTACTCTGTTCCAAGAAGAATGACAGTTTTCTATATTTAGAAACACTTTAATGCTAAACTTTTCAGTTTATCCGTGATGACTCACTCGTATAGCCATAGAAATATCATGCTATGTTTAAGACCACAATTTCTATGCGCATTTTCTAATATGCACCAAAAGTCCGTGTTTCTTTGAAAGACTACGTGTCCAATCAAATACCACCATAAAATGAAAAGGATGGAGTATACGATAAAATATGTTGGATCTATCTTACTTATTTTAGGTAAAAAGAAAAATATTATTGCAGGACAGTTAAATGCCATGATACCATTATATGTGTAAAAGTATGAAAAAACACATCTTAGATGTCCTTTCCTTTTATACTTCTCTTTTGTTCTTTTTCAATTTCCCCATGAGATTGGGATTTAAGCCAGAGGTGCTTGATGTTGTTCATGAAGCAATTATCCATGTAAATCATGTCATCAAACAAACATGTTATCTTTTTCTTAAAGACTACTTTATCTCTGAATGAAAAACAGAGAGATCCCGATACTTCACTTTTTGTTTCTTCAATCGCACAATGATGCGACTAGAAATAGTTCTTCAGTATATGAAGGATAATGACAAAGACATTGACTTTTGAAAGTTAAAATCAGTTTTAAAGGTAATCGAGGGAAACAACTCCCATGACACTATGACAATGCACTAAAAAAGTAAGATAAGCATATAGCATATCCTCGTAAATTAACTTAAGTAAAATAAACATATCAAGAAACAAGATAATAAGTAACTATCACTGTGTGGAGTAGTGGTGTTAGAATACATATTTCTGATGCTATTTAATTCATAAACAGTATGAGGGAAAAAAAATATTGTGCCTAATTCACCTCAAAAGTTAGCTTATGAGATGACAAGCGACCCAAGAACATATAAGGAGGCAACAACCCATTCCCTCAACCAGTATGGGACACTCTAACACCCCGCATGACTGGATTTGGACATCTGAAGTGGGGACAACATAACATGGGGCTCAATATTGGGTAAACCAAGAGTAGCTAGGGATGGGTCTAACTTTGATACAATGTGAAGGAAAAGGACCTTGAGTCTAACTCAACCTCAAAAGCTAATTCACGAGATGAGGATTGCAAAGACCATATAAGGAGACAAGAACCCATTCCCTCACTGGAACCATATAAGGAGACAACAAAAATAAACTCAATTAGCTGATGGATTAGGAACAGAAAACACAACAGTAAATTTTTACTTATTATGGGAACAGAAAGCATAGAAGTAACTTTTTACTTATTATTTTCAGCATTACATCATCATAAGTGTCATGCAAAGAAAAAATTAATTTAAGAAAGAATAGTCATCAAAACACTAGAACACCATGTTGCCTGCAATCCTTGAGTTGAGCTCTACTCTTAGATATGATGTCAAATATTCATGGACTACAAACTGGTTCCTGCTTTCTACCTATAGTTAGCATGTATGTCCATGGTCATACTTTAGTATCACAACATAGACTCCCCAAGTCTATTCCTTTTTAGTCAGAGGAGGAGTAGTAGGAGCTAACTTTAGGGGCGGAATCGAAGTGACGAAATTGGTTAAAGTAGTTCTATTTGACTGTTGAAGAGAGAACGGAAGAGACTCTCAATAGGAAAAGAACAAAATACATTGAGTCGAAGCTCCAATTCAAGCGGAATAAATGGATATACATGCTAAAATCTCCTAATTAGCTACAGTACCATTTGCAACTGTATGAGAAACATCAATTTTGCAAGCAAACAATCAAGGAAATAAGGACTTACATAATCTACTGTAATATTCAAGGACTGAAGATAATTGAGCATCTCCTCAAGCATTGGGGATGCAATATCAAATGCTGATGTATGGCACTTCCTGTACTTGTCCGATGATTCAAACTCTTCTTTGCCATCCCTGTGATTTTTATTTATACATACTTAGTGTAACATGTTATAGAAGAGAGCTCCAAAAACATATATGATGGATAACTAGAACAAAAATATTATGGGAAGACGTTCTCTCACGTACTTTATTACACTCTCCAGAAAGTAAAATTCAACTTCAAAGCCAGCTGTCATAACCTAAAGATGTAGATACACATTAGATCAATACAAATTCAACTCTTTTCCACACAAGATATTAAACATACCAAGCCGAATTCATCTTTTAAAATTTTAGAGATTCTGCGTAAAGCTTCTCTTGGACAATATTCCCATGCTTCACCAGATTTAGTACACATGTCAGCCAAAACCATTTCTTGTTGTTTAGCCCTGGACAAAAAGGTGCACATTAAATCATGGTTGCAAATGTTTCTTCCGTGGAAACAATATGATTAGACCAAGTTACTGAAAAAGTTGTAACTCCACCGAATGGTTGCCATGCAAAGGTCCATGTATGCTTCTTAAGAGTTAAGACATGTAGAGGTGGATGCAATACGGGTTCAATTGAATACGGAGCGGAGGTATATATGTATCAAAAATCACTAAATTTCAACAAATATTAAACTTCTGAACCCACAATTTCAAAATTACAAATTGAACAACTGAAATAAATTCCTAATTCCGTCTCTGGGGACAATCAGAAACACAAAAGCATTAGCCATCAAATTGTGCAAAATCTTAGACAAATTACCTAGAAAGTATTCGTTTTATGTTCCATCAGTTCCCTACGCGTTCTCAAATGTCACATGATATCAGAAGACTGATCCTATAGCAGATATCCTCTCCTCCGTGATTTGCAGGTGCACCTAACGGAGTTCTGCCTTTTAGGTCTGGTTAACTAGACATTGGACAAAATTGAAAAAGCTTTGTATTGTTTCTATAAATAAAGTTGAAAAATTCCATATTCACAAACATCGAATGAATAAGAATGGTCTTTCCTAATCTTCTAATACATGGCTTGTCAGGAAAAATCAATATAGCCAACCTACAGTCTAGAAGCTAATATTAAAACATAAATTCAGGAGGATGAAGATAATCGACAGGTGTCCGAGCAGTACCATGGAATTCTGCATTTGGTTGATAAATCCGGAACAATTGTTATCAAACCCGAACAGGTGAGATTAGAGTCCTCTACCGGTGAATCAGACACTGAACTTATCCCCATACATGCACGAGGTAAGCCTATACCATGCTTTTTCACAAAGCTATAGAAACGCTGTCGTGGGACGCCCTGCAAGTGATGCAGAAGAAATAATCAAGCTCAATACATTTTTTCGCCAGAGCAAGGGAGCACCAAGCATTAGCCCATATCATGTAGTGAAGGTAATCCAAATGACGGAAAATTTTACTGATGAACGATCTTGTTGTAATTAATCTGAAAAATACATCAGATACAATTGAAGATGTTTGGTATTGGAAACCATGTCCAATAGGATTTTCAACATTAAAATTATCATAGCCAACCGTATATTCAGAATAACCACCAAGTCCTTAATGCATAGGTAAAGCACCACAAGAAACAAAATGCACCAACATAATATTAAGAATAATCCATTGGAATATTCTTTGCATGACTTTTAAAACATTAATTCAAAAATAACAATGAGAAGTAGGTATGAATAAGGTCTGATCCTATTCATGGAGATTCCGCAACTATCCCAAAAACGTTAAGTTCAACACAATTGGGATTTTTTTGGGAAATTGGTACCTACAGAGCATTTTAATCGCTGGACTCATTCATTGCTTTGACCTACATCCTTTTCTTAATGAAAGCAGAATAACACTAGCAAGCTTATTGAAATCACAATAACAATGTTTCACAAAATCAAGTTCTCAAATTAGATATTTGTCTACAGATTGTTATGGTGAAGCAAGCTTTCACCTGTTTCTTCATGCTTCATTCAAGGTTCGCTAACCAGTATGTCTGAGAGCTTTGATCCAATAAAGAACAAGGAGGTCGATCAGATTGATCTCAATTCCAGTAGATATTAACCTTCCCAATGATCCTAGCAAAAATCTAGCCTTTCCCATCTTTGAATCAAAAAATAAACTATAAACCAATGAAACAACGGCCGATGGGACTCCCTCATTTTTTCCTGTGATGAAGGAAAATCTATCATCAATGAAACAAAGACTGACTATCAAAGCCATATGAGGCTTGATAGGTTGGTGAAACAATTGTAGTCCAAGTCCAATCATTTGTGTTAAGGCTAAAAGTATGATCGCTACTTGGTTTGAAGGGCCTAATCTCCACATATGCTCTAAATTGAACAGGAAGAGGCACAGTATGCTGCTTGTCCAAAGACAGGCTAGGCATAGTGAAAAGTTCAGTAGGTAAATAACGACCTTTTCTCCTTGTATCCAAAAGTGCTCTTGAAAAAACTCTTTTTAGTTTATTATTCAGATTACACAAATTTTGAATTTAATAGTATTGTTTAACCCTGTCTTATAATCAGGTGACATATATTTATCTGTTATAAGACGGTGATCACATTCTTTACCACTAAATTTCTGACATTCTGCTTAAGCCCAATAAATTATCCCATGGTCAAGCTCGTCAGCACAATTAACAATAACATGCTGCTAAACCAGCTGCTTTAAAAGAGATATCTAGGTTAATGTATACTAAAAGAAATTGAGCAATTCATCATATGAGGTTCAAACTCCTTTCCTTTCTCAATATGGAATACACATAGCAGGAAGGCCAAGTTTCTTACTATATAGATCGCAGAAATGTGCTCCACTATCCAACTGCCTATCATATTTGTGACCAGTCTTAATCTCACAGATTAGATAATATTGGGTAGGTGTTCCTCCAATCTCATTTCTCAAAACATCGGGACACAGGCCATTTGACGTGATTATGTTGCACGGATATTGTACCCTCAAGCATACACCATTTAGTTTAGGCTAATAACACATTAAAGTTGCCTTTGGTATTGACAGAAACTTAAAATACTTCAGTGTATACTATTGGAACTTTGTACTTTCTCAAAGAGAACCAAAGATTTGGGCTGTCGCGGGCATTGTAAAGCATATCTTTAAATAATTTGTTATCATAAGGCAAAAGCAGTAAGTTAAAAGCAAAGGTAAAGCTTACACGGCATCTATGTTGGCCAGAAGCATCTATCCATATAATGCGAACAAGGGTAATATCCTTTGATGAACCATTTAACTCTTCATTCTGGAAGTAAGATGATATATAAGGTTCTACATCAGAATCTGTTGAAGAATCCTTTAATGAGATATGTAAGTCTTCCTTCATGAAGGGAGACGGTATATGAGGTTCTATATCACAATCTTTTGGAGGAACATCAAGTTTGTGTAATTTGTACAACTTCTTTGCATTTTCTGCAAAAATATCTTTAACGGCTGCAATAGCTTTTGTAATTGAAAGATCACTCTCAACCATCACATCGCATAGAACAGAGAATATCACTTCACGTGCTCTCTTTGCACCTGCATTAGTACCATGTTTAGATTAATTTTTTGAAAGGTACTAGAACCAAGTTTAGAAAATACTCATAACAAGTTGGGAAGAAAATACAGAAGGAATAACTCATTTAGCTGGATATTATTGTTTGGAAAATTTCCTTACAGCTTTTGAATGATAATTTACTTGATCAAAGTGACACAATACAACATGCCTCAAGGAATATTTGCAGCCCATTTTCAGACCAGCAAGTAAGATTAACCATTCCTATTAATTACTCAAAAAAGAAGTTTAATAAACTAAGAATACAAATTCAATTTTCCAATGCGTAAAACAATCTAGTTAGGTAGCATGGAATGAACTGGACAGAACACTGCTCATAAAATGGTTCATGGCAAGACACGAGCAGAATATGAATGCATTTACAGTAGATTTGTTGTATGTTGTTCATGTCTCTATACACGTGCAACATAATTTAAGGAGCATATTGTGTCTAATTCTGAGGTATAGTCTGCAAACACATATATAAACTTTTCTAACATTATCTATCACCAATTGTTTATATACATCAGTTTGAGATTATGTAACAACCCAGCACATTAGTTATATTGTCCGCTTTGAGCCTAGGGCCTAGGCCCACACAACTTTCAAACGCGTCACTACGGTCTAAAACTTGTTTTCTTATATACCCAACATATCTCCCGTATTTTGTTGATGTGGGATTTTCCTAGGGTGTTACATACACCCCCCACCCCTCGTTAGGGACTCAACGTCCTCGCTGGGAATTGCCCCACTATCACCTCAAATATGTAGAATTCGGCTAAATGCAGTTGAACGTTGAGGTTTGCCATGAGTGGCTCTAATACCATTTGTAACAGCCAAGCCCTGTCCGCATTGGGCCTAGGCCCGCACAACTTTAAAACGCGTCACTAAGGTCTAAGACTTGTTTCCTTATATACCAGCATCTCTCCCGTATTTTGCCAATGTGGGATTTGCCTAGGATGTCACAGATAGACGGTGTTTGGTATCCTCTTTCGTCCTTCCACTTCCTATTCTATTTTGTTTGGTAATCTGAGTATGCAACCAAAATTTAAAATATGCTAAAATGCATTACACATTCAGGATAAGCAAAGACACATGTCGACAATCAAACACCAAAAAAAGATATGGACAGTCAAATGTGTGTCAAACATCCTCTATTGTCCATACTAATGAAATTATGTCAGACAAAGTGTGGGAAAAGGACATATGACACCCTGTGATGACTGTTTCTACTTCTTAGCTGGTCAGATTTAACAGGAATTTAGATTAGCTGAAGCAAAACCCGTTATATACATATATATGTACATATTGAAAACCAACAGTTCAAATGCTTGTCATGTCATACTTCAAGGATGCACGATAAGAATAGCTTTAGCCAAACCTAGATAAAAGGCTTCAGCAAACGCGACGGCATCAGTGCTGAACATAACCTGTTGATATCCAAACATTAGAGAGGAAAATATTTTCTCTTTAAATGGTGTCTGAAAGAGTAGTCAACCTAAGAATAAATGGAAATATGTAGCCTAAACTGGAAAACAATGTATCTTTAAGCACATGAACGACCTTATTCATCGGAGCAAGCTTCAGAAGTTCTTTCACTGAGGATATCATTCCATGGAAGCTAAGTTTAGGAATTGCAAACCCAAAATCAAGATATACCTATATTAGAAGACAATCGTCGTGTTAGGGAGACACAGGGCCCGATACTTAATCATTAACAACAGATGTGAAAAAGTCCTAAGTTGGCAGGTAATTCCTAATGCACAAGCAAAATCCATGTCTTAACATCAGAGCGACATGTCAATAGTTTCAAATAGAGGATTAATGATCTTACTTGAGGGTATGCAGAAGCCAGATGTGAAGCTTCCTTTGAGAATGGGTAGGACGCATGCAAAAGCACTAATCGGCTATTAGTGAATCTCTTGTCCTCAAGAAGATTGTGAAGATAAAGGGGATTAGCTAGCATCATATCAAAATCCTTGTCCCCAAAACTGAAATGAAGAAACAGAACAATTTTTCCTATGAGGACTGGGAAAATACTAGTAAAAAAAAAAAACTGCATGTCTCTCATTGGGTTTCTAGTGTTGAATAAGAAAATTAACATGCAACAAAGGGGAGAAAAACCATAGACTTGATTCAATACTGGAGAAGCTAGAAAGAAAATGAGGTCAAACTATCTAGATCAAAACATTATTTTCGTTACCCCATGTGTATCTGCATGGGCAAGTCATAACTCTGAGCCACCTCCAAAGCATGCATAAAGATATAATCAATGAAGTTCTTGTTTGAGATTCGCACGGGATTCCCAGCTGTAAAGAGAGGAACTATCAGAATCAGCTTCTCAATCATGGTGCATTACAAACGCACATCGTACAAGACTCACCGTGTAAAACATCACTCAGGCCTTCTTCAGCCTCCTTTTTAGTGACTTCTGTATTAATTGCAAGGCCGCTACGACATGCAACCATACTTTTAAAGGCAATAACCTTATCAGCTACTGTGTGAAATAAATAGGAAACACTTTTGGAACCGTAAGTTTTTACACATCAAAAGAAACATGGTTTGTACTACTTTGGAATATATTTATTGAAAATCTAAAGGATATGACTTCAACTCCTTAGTGAAAATCTCCATGAATGAATCCAGTGTCCATGTTGCTCCATCTGAACCCTAGAATAAAATAGGATAGGAGAAAGTGATTAACAGATCTAATAGGGGTATAAGGAGATGATGAAGACAGAATATTCTTGAGATGATTAGTAAAATTGCTGTCAATAATGTAAAATAATTGCAACAAACAGTGCAGTAGAACAGTTTTACATAATGATGATATAATATACTAGTTCTTTATAAATGTCAGCCTACAAATTCAGGTTCTTTTCCTGATGAATCAGAGGTTCAAGTTGAGAAATGACATTAATTTAAGAAGAATTTCAACTTTTCACTTATATTTGTCACATTAGGTCGTTAACATATCCATACACTTCCCTGATTATTCTCCCATTTTCTTCTCTTCACTATGTCCTACCAATTTCTTAGGTACTCATAGGGGAATTGTTGACCACCTCATAAGGTGAGGATTGCCCAAGATCATAGAAAGAGACCTACTCATCCCTAAATAACCGTCGTGGAAAGTCAATGCCCCCTCCCCCGCCCAGGCCTGCTAACTGGAGCGCAGATAATATATTATGGAGGCCCAACATCGGGTATAGTGGCACCGATACCATGATAAGAAATGGATATTGAGTCTAACTCAACCCCATTAGGTAGCTCATGAGGTGAGAATTGCCTAAGACCATATAAGGAGATCTTCCCATCCTTAAACATTGTGGGAACTCAACACCAGCCCCTCCTCCCTTCCCCGACATGCTCAGGCCTGTAAATTGGAGCGTGGATAATATAATATGGGGACTCAACATTGGGTAAACCAAGAACTGGGAAGGGTTTGACTCCAATATTATGATAAGAAATGGACATTGGATCTAACTCAACCCCAAAAGCTAGCTCATGATGTGAGAACTGTCCAAACCATATAAAGAAACCTTCTGATCTCTAAAAATGAATAAATGCAATAGGATTTAAGTTTTATAATTTGATAGTAAGAACTTTTACATTATCAGTATAACTTTGCCATACCAGCTGACAAGTGACCAACAGATTACTAGTCTAAATATATACTACCTCCGTCCCAGAATAATTGTCCTTTTTATCCTCTCTAGAGTCAATTTGACTAATCTTCGGAGCTAAACTGGATTATATTTTAAAATTAAAATTTATATATTCTAGAACTAAAAATACTTTAGGTTGCAATTCTTCTCATATCATTATGATAACATCTTAAAACGTTGATCAAAGTTCATTTAGTTTGAATAGCGAAAAGTGACAAGTATTTTGGGACAAGGGAAGTACTTGTTACTGAAAATTATTTGCCATTAGGCTTCAAGTGACACGATAACCGTCGATGTACAAAAGTTAAACTCAATAAAATAGTACTAAGAAATGATTTGTATAGTACCTTGTCAAGAATCTTTTCAGCTACACATTCGACTCGTAGTATTCTACCAACCTTTGGTACAACTTTTTTGTGCCATTCAATGTCAACCATTTTATCCAACTGATCAATTCCATCATCAATTAGTATAGCACAAATTTTTGCAGCCTTGAAGCAAGTAAGAGCACTCTGCTGCAAGCCTAAGCTCCGGCGAGTTTCTTGAACAGTATGCAAACCTAAGCTTAAGGCTAAACTTGGGCCATACAGTTCTGTGAGTTCCCTCAGCCCTCTCTGCACAAAAAAAAAAAAAAAAAAAAAAGAGGTGATGTAAGAAGAATTGCAACAACAACAACATGCCCAGTTGGATCCCATACATGTAAGAAGAATTGCAAGAGAACAAAAATATAAAGATGTGTTTGGTGAGGAAAACATACATGTTTTCCAATTTTTCAGGTTCGGTCGGTCAAAATTTTTGAAAAATATTTTCTTTAGAAAAATGACTTCACTAATAAAAGTAGAAAAAATAAAGTCCCACAAATGGCATTCCACAGCTTGTCTCCTCCCTACCACCCAGCCCCAGCCCCAGCCCCACCTCCAACCACGCACTCTCACTCCCACCCCCACTCACCACCCACTCCCACTCCCACCCCCACCCCCCATCCCCACTACCCAACCCCACACCCCCACCCCTCACCACATAGTATTTGTCTTTTTTAATATACATATACTTTTAGGATAATATTTTTTGCTTACATACTGAACACAAGAAACCTACGAAAACATTTTCCTTCGCACCGCGCACACATGTCCAACAATTAGATACATGAATGATAAGTTAACATGAAGCAACATAAGTAAAAGGGACTGGCAATGTGATATGGCGAAAATTTCATATAAGATTGATGCAATGGAGACACGTTAATTGAGCCTAATGAATTGGAACAAAATTTCTGCTCCCCATAGTTTGCACTAAAGTTGTTCGACATATTTTGGCCTTTTGGATAAATCAAACTTGAAGTTAAAACTTGTACGAAATGAAAATATATGAAAGCAAAATAGTTGTTCATGAAAAAAATGAGGCACCAGCTACCTCCAATTCCAATTAACATCTCCCGAAAAGCACAAAGAGAACAAAGATATGGTTTATTTTAGACGTGGTCTAACTTATTTTTCATAACAATGCGTCCAAGTTTAAACTAGTTGAGTTGTGATCCGTTTGTTGACCTAAGTTAACAAGTTAAACTCGAAATAACCTGTCAAATTATTGGGTCAAAATAGTGCAACCTGACGAGTTAAAACGCAACTCAAATTCAAACTTACAAAACTAAATTCCGAGGTTGAGAATTATGTAAATTCGAAAGAGTTTATGCCAATAATTTAAGATATATATATATATATATATATATATATATCAACTTTCACATTTTTTCTAAAGGAGGAAGGTTGGAGGTTAGGTTATGACCTGTTGCTTGACCCAACTCATTTTGACCTAAGCACATACCGGACCGGTTGAATTATGACTCATTTATTGATTTGATTTGCCACCTCTTTATTTGTTGTCCTTAAAGCATTACGTTATTAGAGAGGAACGGCATTGTTTAGCACTTTGTCATACTCGGCACTAAATTGGGTTGGCTTGGTGTTCGGCCCCAATTCTGTGTTATTTCCGCCTAAGAAACTGCATTACATTCTGTCCTAACTTAGATATCCGATGGGAAAAACATATTCATATTCCGTGTTTATACCAATCCAATTGATATATTATATGTATCTTTACGTAGTTAACACTTAATTAAAGTTGATTAGTATACATATTCACCTAGGTAACTAATTATAATTTGGTGTGATACTTTCTCAAGAGTACACTGGTCATAACAATTAATGAGATTACCCAAACCCAATGATGTAGAACCAGATGTAACATTTGTGCCAAAGTCATCAAATTATTCTTTGTAACAAAAAAAGGCTCAATTTTATTTAAATATCATGAAAGTCATAATTTTTTTTTTTTTTTTTTGTAACTAAAAAGTTAATCAATACTGCCTAAGAGTATTATAGAAAGTCAGCAAGAGAATGATAGAGGAACCAGACATGACAATATATTGCATGACCTATGTTTTAATATCTTATAACAAAGATGTTCGCGCAAATCATTCAAATGTACTCTCAAACAAGTTCAAAATATTAAAAATGCACATTTTTTATTGCTTCATGCGGTAGTGCAATGTGTGAAGCCCATCAGGTAGCAAGCTACCCTCATTATCCTTCCCTTTAAAAAAATTTAAGTTAATATCATGTAAACTGACCATGTTTTGTACACAATGCCTGTAGTGGCAAAGACGCCCTTATTAAGATGTGTTATCTCATAATACCGATTCAAAAAAATCATTTTACTTATATAAATACACTATGTTGATACAACTTGAAAATAGTACAAAATAATTTAATTCGTAACAGCGAGGAAGCCTTAAAACGAGTATAATCCGGACTTAAACCAGTACTTAAAAATCGTCTTTTAACAATAGACCGACATTGCTTGGGCGAAATCTTCCATAGATGCTTCAAATTAGGTAACGGAAGTAGTAGTTTAATTTATCCGGTTATAAAATCACATCTCCGCTTACATACACTGAATTACTTTATTGATACGTTTAAATTCTTAATATATTCACCACTGATCTATGTTCAGCGACTAGACACTACATGTAAATTGCATACATACATATTGCAGGGGCGGATCCACCGTATAACATGTGGGTTCACGGGAACTAGCGTCTGTCTAAATCATGTATATGTATTAAGAAATCTACTAAATAGCTATAAATATTTGACTGTGAATCCAATTATATTGTATTTTAATTCGAGGTCATAATAGAAACTCATAAACTTTAAGTCTTGGATCCGTCTAAAGCTCAGTGTGCGATTTGCATGACATTTATTTTTCAACTTCAAACTAGTAAGCGAGGCTCCATAAATCCGTAGCCAGAAAAAAAAAAATTGTAAAAACGAAGAATTATATTTGATTTTCTCTCCTATTTATTACGACGACGAAGAATTAAAGTATCACTCTATTTATTCCTTTTTCTACGGGCCAATCCCCGTCTTGCCCGAGGAAACCTTTGCACGCCTCCGTTACCTTTTGGGAGGCCTATGTCGGATAGAAACTGTCTACCTGAAACTGTACCTTTGTATCTATAGAATGCAAGGATCTCAAAAAAAAAGTGCATGGAATATGAACGGACCTTGAAGTTGAGGGTATAAGCTGCGTTAATTAAAGCATCACCATTAGCATCTGAGAAGCATTTGAGAAAAGGGTAATCGGACTCAATGGCCACAATGTTGTGGGAGTGAGCATCCACAATTTCCACATTATCCACTGCTTTTTTGAGTTCTAAAAGTACTTTGTCCGACGTTTTCATCTTCATGATTTCTTAATAATATAATCTCAGTTCCAATGTTAAAGTTTGTTTAGTTCTGTGTTACTGCAGTTTGCAAAAATGCAAGTGAATTTGTGCATGAAATTAATTAATTAATTACATTGTTTCTCTTTGTTTGGATAAGCTTGAAAATCGTGATCTATTGTTACACTTGTTGATAAATGATTTGAGTATGAAAAAATTGGTTGTTAGTTGAAATTGTCTCAATGCAAAATGTTTTTGTGATGATGGCTACTTCAAGTACGAGATAATAAAGGCAGATTCAGGATTTATAGTAAATACAATTATATCTTCAAGTGAGTATGATATATTAGTAGTACATTCTTATATATATTAATTTTCTGATATAATTATTTGAGTGAAAAATGTATGAAAATCTCATCTATACAGAACAACCGTCATAAAGGAGAGGACGATTGTAATAAACTATCTCGATAGTGAAAAAGTTAAATTATCAATGTATATAACTTAAATAATTAAGATTATTTTAAACAAATTATTTATATACTAACTAATATGCTAACGATTTTATAAATTAAAAACTTCTAACAGACTTTTTTCTAACAAACTTCCATACTACTATTATGTAATTTCACACGTGACAACATATTAATTTTATAACAACTATGTTGATGCTCAAAGTTTTACATGGGAAATATTTCCAACACATCAATTCAAATACAAGCACGAATAAAATCTCTATACGTTTAAAATTATATGTAGATCACTTTTGACTCCACTTTTCGTTTTAATGTCACGACCTAATTCCACTGTCACGCGAACACCTACCTTTCCCACTCCTGCATAGG
This sequence comes from Lycium ferocissimum, assembly GCF_029784015.1. NCBI lineage: Eukaryota > Viridiplantae > Streptophyta > Magnoliopsida > Solanales > Solanaceae > Lycium > Lycium ferocissimum. The sequence continues at coordinate 61,448,411 of NC_081344.1, forward strand.
CTAACTCTCAACCCAACAATAGTAAAACACAAAGAATTACTTAAATAAGCGGAAGAAATAAAATCACGTAAATCTGACAATAATAATATAGAAAGTATGCTGAAGTAGAGAAAATATACCCCAGAGTCTGGTCTAATCCAAACAGGAGCATCTAACTAAAACTATAACTCTGAATATCAATGATACATCAAGTCTGAGTATGTCTTGGAATAGAAAATAAGACATAAATAAAGAAGAATCTTCAAGGCAGCGGATGTCTCGTGCTCACCCTATAGACTCTAAGCAACTCTCGGAGCGACTATCAGCCACGAGAAACAGAAGTAGATCCAACCTGGAATTCTGCATTCATAAAAGAATGCAGCAAGTGCAGGTCAATACAAAATCACAGTACTGGTAGGTATCATAGGCCGACTAAGTTTAGCCAACATAATCCAGACAATAAGATAAGATAAGCAAATAAATCAACAAGTATAAGTCAAACACAAATCATAAACCAAGTACACGTCGTCACCTAGGTTATAGCATCTAAACCCAAGTGTGCCAAGCCTCAATATAATCAATCCGAATCCAAATAATCACAAGTATATCACCAAATCATCAACACAAGCCATAACGCAATGCAATGCAACAATGTATGAATTGTGGATGCAATGCAATGCTGTGTGATATGCGAATGCAATGCAATGCTGTGTACACATGTACTCCGGACGGAAGTATCGACGTCTCGGTAGCACAACCCAGGGTGACCCACGAAGTCCATGTACTACTCGTTCCAGATCTTTGCCCAATGCACGAACAAGACTCCAGATCTTTGCCCACGGAGGATTTTCATCAAAGACCCCACGGGTACTCGCATAGTACGTGACAGACCACTCGTTCTAGAACTTTGCCCAATGGTAACGAGTCTCCAGATCTTTGCCCACAGAGGATCTTTATCAAATCAAATCATATACTATCACATCACCAGGAACCATTTCCGCCAGCATTTAAAACATTTTCTCTCGATAGATATCAAAAGTCTTTCATTAAAAGCTTCCAAACCATTTCCATCATGTGTTTAATGTATGAATGCGTAAATGCTAAATTAATGCAATAAATGCCAACGAATATGCTATGGAATTCACAACACTATAAGCCCTATCAAGACTTATATAAATCAACTCAACAGTAAGCAAGATATCATCATCAACAGTCCGATCAATATCACAACTACCAAGCATGGGTACGCCAATAATATCACGAAAAAGGCTACACAAGCCATATAGAACTCTATCCTCTTATCAAACGTCAACAAGCAAGATACTACAATATCATGAAAAGGTATAACAATAGTCTCCAATATCTACTATCACCATGTGGCATCAAGCCAATAACAATAGAACAAATCAAGTCACAACACAACGGGGTGACTAGCCCCAATCACACAACAGGGTCCAACCTATGACAATATCCAATCCAACTTCATACCCAAAGGTTTACATGCTTTCTCCGACAATATTGTCTAAATATGTTTTCTCTACGAAGTCTCACCATGGTAAACCGTAACCTACCCGGAAGGGAACCGAACAAAATATCACCAACAATCACACCTTAGCCTTTCCTTTCCTTTGAGCCTCGAGATCAAGAAAGTCTAGTCATATTCGAAATCTAGATTAGAAATCATGAAGATCGATACCTATATTGCTATCATTCAAATTGGGTCAAAAATCAACCCTAGAATTTGGGAAAACGGGGCCCACAAGGGCAAAACGGGGGTAAATTATCCAATTAAATACTAGGTGATCAAAATCCATCAACTAATTGCTAAATTAACTCAAGGATTCATCCAATTTCGAAATCCAAACAAAGCCCCCAATTTTGGGTATAAACCCTAACTCTTAAATTCAATAATTCAACACTAATAATGAAAGGTATATGATTAACAACCTTAGATACATCATAATCTAGCATAAACCCAATCAATTTCATCATTTAAAACAACTTAGGAAATCTAACACCAGTTTTATGAACTTCTCAAGAAAGACTCATTAAACCTTCTTTCATGAAAAACCCTAATTTTCTATTTTAGAAATCATGGATTAAAGCTTAAACCAAGGGAATGAATCAAATTAAAGGGAAATACTTAGATTATAGTTTAGACCTTACCCCATGGAAGAAACTTGAAGAACATCCTTGAATTCTCCCAAACCCAAGCTTTCAAGATGAGAGAAACTTCAAACAACATTAAATAGCAAAAAACGCCCAAATGTTTCTCCCTCGTTTACGGTGCCCAATGATCCCAAACTTGCTTTTGATGCCTCCAAGAAATTTCCTCGAGTTAGGCTTTTGAATCTACTCCATTTGACCTTATACCCAATGAGATATGGTGGTTTCAATATTTGGAAGAGTGCGTATTTTTAAATACGAATTCGATGGCAATTTCGTAATTAATGCGAAAAAATTTGGCAACCCAATTCATAGTAAAATGACCATAATTCATCATACGATGTCGAAACTTGATGATTTCGGTTATTTATAGTTCCAAAATTACGATAGATATAATGGTTTAGTCGAAACACGAATCAAAGGCCGTTTGCTCAATATGGTACCCTTTGCTCAAATCGATGTCGAAACCGAAATAATCACCATACAACCCAAACTTATCCAAAGCGCATCTACCCAACTAAATCCTTTGGGACATGTCCAAAATCATCATACAAACTTATTGAAACTTTCAAAACATCGGCGGTGGGTTCATCACCCGATGCTGTGACCATCGTCAACTCCACCATAACTTAACCGCTTTCAACCAATGACTCAAATCACACCTGAACCCTTCGAGAACCAAACCAATGACACTACTAAGTCATAAATCACCCTCCAGACCTAATGGAACTGTTGAAATTTGATTACGGGCACGCTTATCCAAAAGTCAACTTTGAGTCAAACAGTTTTCGCTTTAAGATCAAATTTTCTAAATGTCATTCTAAAACCCAAAACGATGCCTAGGGAACTGTGCCACGGGTCCTCGCGGGTCAAAGTAGTACTAACAAGGCTCGGGGACGAGTCAACGGGGGTAAAAATGGTAAAAACGCAATAACGACCAAACGGGTCGTTACTTATCCCTTAGAGCATGAAAAATCTACTATGTTCAAGTAATTTAGCGAAGGTTGAAAGAAAGAACTCTAGAATGAAAGTTCTGTGAGTGAAGTATAGACAAATTCTAGAAATAAGTACAAGTGTACCTCTAGAAATAAGAAGTGCTCAATTCAACAGTGAGGACTCAAGCAAGAAACAATAGAGTAATCAAGTGGAGATAAGATATAGCAACACAGAGAGTTGCTAGAGTGCGAGTGCAAGAAAAATTGAGTGTGAAAATTGTAAAACCGAAGCTGGTCCTTACTTTGCAGTAATAAAATTCAAGTTGTAAGCACCCAATTGTGCCCAACAATGCTCGACCAGAGTATTAGAGCTTGGCGGTCAAGATGGGTGGCGTTCTAACACAGGTTGCGGCGAGAGGCAACAAGTCAAGAGGCTCAGGTAAATGGCGGATTTTGCAAACACCCTCAACAATGTTGAGAAGCTCAACGCAAGCAACTGTGGATCGTGGAGCACATGGATGTAATATTATTTTCTCTATCAGGACTTATGATATATTGTTGGTCACTCAGACACTACACCACCAACTGATAATCAAGAATTCAAAGGTGGAAGGTCAAAATTTGAAGACCACATGCTCTCAACATGTTTTCTTCGAAAGATGAGTTCTTCTGATGATTAAGAAAGTCAAGATCACACCTAAAGAACCTTGGGATAACTAAAGACGATTTTCATGAAGAAGAATGATGCGAGATTACAAAGGCTTGAAAATGAGCTCCTGTCGATCTAACAACGAAAAATAACAATCAGTCAATACTTCTCAAAGGTTAAATCTGTGTGTGAGGATATTAAAATTAGATCCAGAGAATCCAATCACCAAGACAAGGATGCAGAGAATTATTGTTCATGATCTGAGGTTGGAGTATAAAGGCATAGTCACAGTCACACATGGGTGGGCCACAAAATCAACTTTATCTGAGTTGCAAAATCTGTTGGCAAATGACTAAGACTTGGAGAAGCCATTATCAAGACTTTGCCAGAGATTGTTGGTACACAAAAACTGAAGGTAACGTAGCTACTCTTACCCAAAGCAAGCCAGATGAAGAAGAAGATTGGGATTTTGAGACCTCCTATGCATTTGAAGAAAGCAATGGATCGATAGTTCTAGCCATCTCTCACCTCGTTGAACCAGAAAAGGAACTTGCACTTGAAATTATAAGTAAGAAACTAGTCGATTATGGACATGATTGTATTATTGATTCAGGATGCTCCAATCACATGACTGTTGATGAGAAAATCTTATCAAAATAAATGAATATAAGGGTAATCGGATAGTGGTTACTGCAAATAATTCAAGAATACCAATAACTCACATTCGCAAGACGGTGGTAGTGCGTCATCACAACTTGAAACAAGTGCAACTTCAGAATATCTACCATGTTTCAAGAATGAAGAAGAATGTATTGTCTGTCTCGTAACTAACAACCTCAGACAACTATGTCGTATTTTGGCCGGATGACGCAAAAGTATATCGAAACTTAAAATTCAAGCTCGCTGGTCATGAAGAAAAGAAAATTAGAATAAATATGTCATGTGAGCTTGGACAACTTATGTGAAGAAGACTTGGAGTAATAAAATAGTTGACCTATGACATGCGCGTATTGGGCACATGAGCTACAGCAAACTAAAAATCATGGTGCGATGGTCAAAAATAAAATAAAACCTTCTGTTACACCTTGTGTTTTTCATGCATCATCGTATCATAAGATGGCTAATATGCTAAGAAGGTAATGTCATGAGGTATTTAAATAATATGATAGTCGTATGTTAAGTTTTGAAGTCAAATGGGTTATAATACGGAAGTCGACAAAGGTCGTCACAAGTTATGGTTGTAAATTTGTAACGACCCGCTAGGTCGTTATTAGGGGGACGAGGATAAGGGGGGGGGGGAAGTGGGGGGCTTTGGCCATTTTAATTCCTCGCTAGTACCCAAAGTTAGAAATGAGCTAATAATAACTCGAACATGTAGAAGTCTAAAATCGGGAACTTGAACTATTTGTTGTTCATTACGTGTTTTGTTGAAAAATCCGACCTATCGGTCAAAATAGACCCTGCAGCCCCGGAATGCGTGGTGCCGACGAAATGGAAATCCACCATCGCGGGTAAGTGGTCACTGGCGCGCGGCGAAAAATTTAATGAACCCGCCATAGCCGAGGCCGGTAGCTAGAAGGTCGATCGGCTGCAAGGTCGATCAGAGGCGTAATTAGCATTTTATAGTCTTTGATTCCATAATCATTCCCACATAATCCCAAAACGTAGCTTCCAAGAAACATGTGGGTGATTTTCTAAGACTGAGGGCTGTAATTTTGAAAGGTAAGTCTCATCCTTTACTTTATTCATTCCATCATCATACTAAGTTCCACGATTAGTTTAAGGTTCTCACAGAATGAAAGGATTAAAGCCTAAGAACTTAAGAAAACCTTGAATAATGAATGGGTATGTGATTTTATTATTGTTTGTTCATCTAAGGTTATAGATTATTATTTACTAGGGTGGGAATTCAAGTTCTAATGGATGAGAATGATGTATTGAGACTTAGGATTTCATAAAGATGGTAAGTTTAGCATAAAAACTGCTTGTAAAAGGGTTGAATTGATTAGAAACCCATGAATTAGAATAGTATGATCATTGGGAGAGAGGTAACAATGAGTTCATTATAAGTGAATGTTCAACCAATTAGAAAGAGTATAAATAAGTGGATTTCCCTTTTCAAATTGTTGTATTATTTGAGTAGATAATTTAAATACTCATGTAACGCTATATTTCTAGACTTTGAATGCTCTGAGGTGTTACAGAAAGGAAAGGCTCACGTGGAATAGCTTGCATTATTCCAATTCTGCGTTGAGGTAGGTTACGATCTACTTGAGTTTGACTTTGATTAGTTGATTATATATGTTAGGAAATTGATAGGAGAAGCATGATTAGGGCTTCAGACATAAAGTGTGGTTGGAAATTCCTAAGTTTGATATTGGTTGATTAATTATGCAATGAACTATTGTGATATGATAAAGAAGAAGTAATGAATACTCTTCTTGTTGACTTGGATTAATCCCTTATTCATGTTATTGATGAGTTGATTCTTGAGTCTTGATATGACTTGTGACATGGTGACTTAAGCTCCTTGATATTGATTTATTGATTGCTCATTCCTTATTGATTGTTGGAACAAAGAATGTATCGAGATGAGAAAGAACAGTATATGAAAAGGCACGTTTGACAGTGGGGTGAGGATGTGGCCTAGTTATGGGCTCGTGATCCGAGGTCAGTTCTGGAGCGAGTGGTACATGGATACCATGGGTCCCCTGCAGGTCATGGCTATTTAGCCAAACAATACCATTTAAAGTGTGTACGAATATGTGATAGAGTTGAGATAATTCGTGAGTTACGGTCATTTTACTGATGATATGCGTCGAGTTACTTTTATTGATTGTTGTTTGTGTGGGCTTATCTGATTTTGGTGTTGGATGATTCTTGTTAATAGTTTCACATGGTTATGTGTTGTTCTGTCTATCTGTCTATTTATTAATTTTATGATTTTATGCATGATACTAATCTTAGTCAGCTTATGATATCTACCGGTACATAGTGTTTGTACTGATTACCTTATTGCATTCTTTTGAGTGCAGATTGTGATCCAGAGACATCTACCAGACCTCGCATTTAGCGTGAGGCTAGTTTCCGACAGATTTAAGGGTGAGCTCCTATCCATGCTAGGCTGCTTGAAGATCTTCTCTTATAGATGTCTATTTTCTTTCCAGACAATACTTATGTTATTTCAGACAGTTATTATTTCCTTAGACAGTTTATGTTATAGAGTCCTTGTACAATGACTTTCGGATTTTGGGGTTGTAATAGTTAAACTTCCACAATCGTTATTTATTTATGGCAAGACAAGATGTTTTGGGTAAATATTATATTTGTTATATCTTTGACTTGTATAAAAGTTGTTAATTAATTGGTAATTAGTTAGATAGTTGGTTAAGTAGATGGAGCCCACTAGGGGACTTGTGTGGATGCGACCACGGCAACTTTGGTTGTGACAAAGTTTGCTGGAATTTAGGGTCAGATGTCGCATAACTTTTCTCTCAATATACTTGGAGTTACGAGGTGATCCACCCATCAAATTGATGGTCTACCAGTCTAGTTTTCAGCGCATTTAACCGTTCATCGATATGACGTCGGAGTAGAGAGATATTTACATTTCCATCCAAGAGTGCAAACCGCCACGGACGTAAAAGCCCTGGTCGGTGGCAACATAATTCAACTTATATAAAAACACCCCAAATGAAATGGGAACCTCATTTTTCTTCAAAGACCAAACCCTAAACACCTCTTACAGTCTCTCAACCCTTATCCATGGTTCAAGATCATATCTAACAGTTGATCAAGTCATTTCAACGCAAGGAATCTAGTAGTAATCATAGAACCTCCGTTTCTTCATCGTTTCTACTTTCGGAAGGATTCTTCGTTGTGAAGTAAATTTTATTCTGGAGGAATTCTTACAAATTGAGGTATGTTTCCTCATCTTAATGATCCTCCTAAGCTACTACAAGTGTTTTACATAGAAATTGGAAGGAGAATTCGCTAGAATAAGTCCTTATGAATTTTTATGAACTCCTGTGAACCTAGCTAGTTGTGTGGGCTGTTTCATATGGTTAAAATGTGTTGTTTGAAGTTGTGGAGCTATGGATAGGATTGTAATGAGAAGTAGGAGAAGGAGGAAAGAAAATGGGTAGCGTTCTACGGCAATTTAAGCTACAAAAAAGTCTACAAACTTACGCCCGCAAGTTGCCCGATTAAATGTTTAAATGAAAGTTTCCATAAGCTATGAAATCGAAATTGATATCAAACTATCCGTATTATGTAGGAAGGTGTTCGTAAGGTGTTCAAGAACTCGAGAAGTATATAGCTCCATCGACGAGGTATTTAGGGCTTTCTCTTCTCTTTTGTGGGATGACTAGAACTCAATGAACGTTTCATTGATACATTCATTCCGTGAAAATATAAGTTGATCACATTCTTATGCTTGGGTTGCCCTCTACTTCATATATGACTTATACTAAAGTACTGTCCATACTTCCATATTTCTTTGGTTATTGATTGAAACATTTCCGTTAAACTTGAGTCGAACGTATTCCAAAATGGTTAAGCTTACCTCTTCTCATGAATAGCTTGTATTAAAGTATATTCTCGCATTCTTATCTTTCTTGTCCATTACTCAAAGATGAAGGACCTTCTATTGATATAATTTCCAATAAACAAGAGATGACTATGCTTCCTTGTGATTGACTAATCTTTATTGCATATATGACTTGTGTCAAGTACTTTCCCTGTTTCATATTCCCTTTGATTATCAATTGGAACGTTCCCAATAAAGTTGAGTTGATAGTGGTTTACCCGATTGAGTTGAACCTCACCTCATGTGTAATCCATGTCAAATTCTTTATGTTCTCGATATCTGTTATCTCTTTTGGCTACCAATTGAAAGATGATGAATGTAGCGACAATAACAAAAGTCGGAGGGTAACGATGATAGGTCACTCCGACTTTTTCCTATGATGTCTCTTCTGAGGTAGGTATATATATATATATTTTTTTTCAATACCGCACCGCGCTATAGACGGCCGGGCAGGCACGTAGATGTGCACCTAGATGTATTTCTTTTATTATCGCGTCGTGTAGGCACGTAGGCCGTGCATGTAACACTGATCGCTTAGGCGTATATTTATCATACCCCATAGGGCAAGCAGTGATGAGCTCACCCCATCGAGGAATTCTCACGAATTCAATTAAGTGAATCGTGATGGTACCTACACTGTCCCCCCAGGTAGGCGAACCATTCCCAAAACACTTTAGTCCTTTATAAGAAATTTGTAGAAATAAGCAATGATTTAGCTAAAAAAATCAAATTACATAAATGATAAGTCCGAAAGTAATAATAACCCCAAAATCTGGCTTGGACTTGTACAAGATCCACTGTTACGTAGATACAAGTCTCGAGGGAAGTACAAATCTCAAATATCCATACCGTCTCGGTGAATACAGAGGACACGCTGAATACAAAGAAAGAGTCTCCAAAGCTGCGGATCTAGCCAAAGCTCACCAAATTTCAGAGCGAGACTCGGATCACTCCCCGAGGACTAAACCGGAACTAGTAACTGACTCTGCACTCAAAAGAAGAGTATAACAAGAGTAGCATCGGTGCAAACAACAAGAACTGTTAGGTATCATAGGCCGACAACAATTAGTTCACATATATGAAGAAAGAAATCAACAAGTAAAGGAGAGCAATCAAAGATACTCGCAAATCACATTATCATAATAGTCAAGGACTTCCACCCACACATACGCCATACAGAAACCCGCTTTCCAAGTCATAAGCCTATGAGAAACTTCTAAACCACAAGTCTGCCAGGCCTCAATAATCTCAAATAAATAATAACAAATCCAAGACCCAAGCCTAGGCAGAGTCACTAATCTTCAATTTTGTCCCGTCCGTAATCAGATCTATACCACAACAATAGTACAAACAAACCATACCAAAATCGAAATAAGCGATACCATTTGACATGTAGGATTTAAATGTAATGATGTGCAATGCACTGGCCAAATATCTCAAACCTGTACACATATGCTAAAGGAATTATTCGCACATTAGTCATGACCCGCGGGGGACTCATGGTGTTCATGTATCATTTGTCCGTAAAAGAGTTTCGGACCCGAATTCACACTTCCTCCATTCCAGAAAGAGCCTCGGACCCGGAGCCATATACCATCCATCTGGAAAGAGCCTCGGACCCGGATTCACATATCATAAATATCATATCATATCATATCATATCACATCACATCACCCGACCGTAACCTACCTAGTTTGCCGAGCCGGGCTAACAATCAAATCCGCGCCTTTTTTTTAAGAGTCGGCACACTCAGTATATCTATTATCAAATTCTAAGTTAGAAATGAGAAGAAACGATACCCATATTACTATACTATCGTTCGAATCAAAATCAACTAAGAAAAAAAAGGAAAAATGGGCCCACAAGGGTAAAACAGGTGTTTAAAAGATAGAATTGGTAACCCAACGTTCTAGAAGTTCAATTATACTCCTCAATTGCTAAATTAACTCAAGAATAGGTCAATTTCATCATTCAAGTCAAAACCTCCAATTTGGGTATAAACCCTAACTTTCAATCTTTTAATTCATCAATAATAATGGAAGATTCAAGCCTATTAGTCACTAATTCATCAAATTCCATGCTTAGATTAATCAAATCTATCAAAAAATCCCATATTGGAAGACTAAATATCAAATAATAAAGTAAATGTCAAAACCCATCTTCTTCCTTAAGTGTCTATGGATTTTCTATCATGGATTCATGCTTAAGAAAGGTAAATGAATGAAATCAAGGTTAGAGAACTTACCCTCAAGAGAAATATGCTTAGAACCTCTTCAATTTGCCTTAAATAAATCTAGGGATAGGAAATGAAGGGTTTAGCAAAAAATAGAATCTCATTTATGTCACCCACAGAATCAGAGAGGGATCCACTACATAAATGAACCGCTCCCGCTAGCCACCTTCCGCCACAAACAGTCCGCTTCCAACAGATGATCCTCGAGTGGATCACAACGAATCCACACTCAAATACGATAGCAGACCAGGCTTCTACGCCGGTCCGCTTAGGCAACAAGCATTGCAAGCCACAACGGCATCGTGACACTGTGAAAATCGGGTTTTTCACTAACTTCTTCCCAAAACCAGACAATCACCTGAGACCTCCTAGATGCAAACTAGATATGCAAACATTACATAAACACGCACTACGTAACTAACTCGTGGTCTCGAAATTCCCAATGGAGATCTATTTGACCTGGTCAACACCCAATGGCCAAAGACCAACTTTCCAACCAATAACCCAAAATGCTCTGGAGTGCCTCGAAAACCAAATTGAATATCCCACCAAGTCATAATCAACCATCTCAACCTCTCGAAATTACAGATTCCTGAAAAATATCCGTTTACCTAAAAGTCAACTATCAGTCAAACGTCTTTCACTTTAAGGCTCTATTTCACAAAAAGTCATTATAAATCTCGCCCGATTATCTCGGGGATCGTGCCACCCATCCCCGTGGGTCAAAATCATACTAATAGGACTTGGGGAAGGGTCAACAAGGGTAAAACGGGTCAAAGCACCATAAGACCAAACATGTCATTTCATGAGATCTAGTGTGGTTCACAATTTTGCGAGTTTTATGTGGATGTGCTTAGTCATTGTATATTTGACTACTTATATGCCTATCTTTCAATTTCTTTCTTTATATATATTAGCTAAATTTTGTCGGCCTATGATGCCTACCAGTACGTCTTGTTTGTACTGATGCTACCTTACTGCATTCTTTTCTGACTGCAGAGTTAGTTACAAATTCCACTTCAGGTCCTCGTGTGTAGTTCCCGATGTAGTCAGTTGGAGTTTCCAGGGTAATCCATGTTCTGATGCACTGCCCAGAGATTATTCTATCGTACTGTCTTTATTTCATATCCTGAGACAGACTTGTACTATTTAGCCTAGATTTCTTGGGTAGTTGTTGTATTTCGCATTACTATCTATCTATGATTTTAGACGTCTATTGCTCTTATTTGTTATGTATGTTATTAGATAGATATTCAAGGGATAGGTTCGTTTACCAGGAAGGAAAAGGGTAGGTGGACGCACGATCAGTGATTTGGGTCGTAACAAGAATGTACCCCTAATTATTACAAAGTAATCTAACGATTGAAATGAATAAAACATATTTTAAAAGTTTTGCAGTCACTAAGAATTCCTTGAACTTTTCAACTAGCTCTGTAACTGGAAGCATAAACCCTATGGCAAAAAGGTATGTGTGAATAATGAAATATGCCTCAACGTGATGTGTCATCCTGCCCTCCGCCTTAACGGGGAAGGCCACGACTTCAGACTCCAACATATAGCCCTCATACATCTTGGGGAGATTGTCACTAGTGATCCACAAACTTATTTCTCTTACGGATTCATGACAATTGTCAATGCAAAAACCCCTAAGTAAGCGCACTCAAGAGAAAGGATTTAAGAACGCAGGAGCCCAAGTCTACCTCTCAAGGACCGTTATATTTCGGTGTGCCTTTCCTTCCGAGATCTAGTGTCTCCATAAAGATTTGAAGGGGAAGAGGACATGTGTGATAGGCTTGGAGAGGCAAAAATTGAGTTTAGGTTGAAGGTATTTCTCAGAAGAAAATAGGGGTTGCAGTAAAAATAAATGCATGCAAGGAAAGAAATAAAAGACGTATGAATGAGAGATAATGGAGGGGATTTTGAGTTTATATAGGGAAAGGAATCCTTTTGATATCTGTAAAATGAGAAGTCACAAGTCATCATGAAGCGTCAATTGACGCCGCCTTCAATAGGCAGTGACGACTCTGGTAGCTATCGCATTGATTGATGTGATAGGGTGTCTCCATTTCCGACATAAAAGGGGAAGTACAACCCTCTTCCACTTCCCGCCATACCTGTCGTCATCGGGTTGGGGAGACCATTCAGATTGGGCTAAATTCAAATAATACATACCTGGACCAAGCATCATGGATGACACATGTCATCAGACATGATTCAAGTACGAGTCAGCATATAGCACTTCCGGAAGAGGCTTGGTGGTTCTGGAAATATAACCAGGTTCGTAGGACCATTGGAGTAGCTTTAGAAGAAAGAACCATGGTCAGCCATTACAGAGCAGGATCTATCAAACCTTGAACCATGGCCTGGGCATAACACGCCACTCGACGCCTTGCTGCATGTAACCGAGCGAACCACATGGCTTGCTGAATCAACACGGGGCATGAACATATGCGCAATATAAGTTAAAACATAAATAGTCCGAATAAAACATGAGACATCATAGAAATACTAAAAATACTATCTATATCATGATGCGGAAATGGTCTGAAAATATAATAAATGCTGAGCCAATACTGGCTATACGACTCAACATACGCGATACACATAACCCATTTAATCCGGGTCTATGATATGAAAACTTCTTACATGAGTCTCGATGCTAAACGTTTATCTGGTACAAGGCCCCCGACATACCTTAACTGCATAACTGATAATAAATAAATAAAGATAAACCCCAAATGAGATGGGGCTTATTAATAGCAGATACGTATAAGATCCTAACGAGCTGATCCATCATCCTGTATATCTGCATTGTGAAATGCAAGCCCCCAGGCAAATAAAAGGGGACGTCAGTACATTCAAATTGTACTGGTATGTAAAGCAACTGAATGAAGTAAGCATGGCACATGAAATAATAGAACTGAAGCTGAACATGAAAATGAATATCATCTAACATGAATATGTATGACACGAATAAGATATTTTAAGTCTATAAAGATATCTATGGGAGAATATTAGTAAAACTGATATGTTACCACCACATAAACACGTGGCGTCGATCTCTACCCGATCATCTAAGCCATCATGTACCTTACTGGGGTACAAGACATGAACATGACATGAAAGGATGATAATAACCCGCAAGTTGTAAACATGCGGTAAACATGAAGGAATCTCCCAATCGCGCAGCAATCCTTATCCTACACCGGCATATATAGCTTCCGTGCATTAAACCTTCGTTAACTGCAACTCTCAAAACATGAACATGGATATAATTGGCTTAGTAGCCCATGAATTGTATAAACATGATTGTAAGCATGATTCGTGATTGTATTGTAACATAAAGATAGATATATAGTATAACTTGTATCAAAATAAGGAAACATGTAGAAGTCCATGAAAATAAATATAAAAGTTCATATCTTTCATTTACGAACCCATGGAATGCAAAGTATGGGTTTTCATTGATTATAGATAGATTCTCAATAACAAAAAGGGAATATTAAGAACACAATAAAGAACTATTAAAGCAAACATGGTATATCATGGTACATGTACTTAAGGTTATCATGAACATGTCTAGAACCACAGTTTTGGGTAAAACTTCATATAATCATGGAAGAACATCGCGTGGGGAAGAACAATGATGTTCCCACACGTAGATAGAAACCCTACATACCTGTAACGCTCCAAAACTTGTATGAAAATCCTAACTTTGAGAAGAAGTCCAAAAGCCTTAGTCTTGAATCCTTGTGATGGGTTTTCTTAAAAACCCTATGTTAGGAATGATGAACTCTCATTTAATATTCATGAATATATGTTAGAATTCACTTGAGATGATTAGAATAGGCTTACCTTGATGTCTTCTAATGGTAGGAAGAAGAGAACATCGTGCTAGGGCTTAGGAATGTGAAAAGGGGAAGTAATAACTGAAGTCCCGAATTTATACTTTTCAATGAAGCGGGAAAAATAAGGGTAACTTATGCGTCCCGTACTTGTATCCTGTATGTCACGACCCGAACTACGGGCCGCGACGGGCATCCGGGGCTAACCACCGAACACCATTCATGCTGTTACTATCTGCTCTCATTTATACTACATGCTTGTAATCATAGAAACATGTCATCATATGAAGCGTAATTACTTTTATAAACATAAGCCCTTTGGCTATCAAAATAACATACATACATACACATACATATACATGTAAACCATGTGACCATACTACCCACACATGCGTATCTACGAGCCTCTACTGGAGTACTAGACATATGGACTGACAGACCCGTCGTGCCCAATCATGAGTATATACATATATGTGCCAAAAGAATAATTAATAGCACCTCCGGGGACAATGAGTGCTCACACGCCGCCTACTAGCCCCTATAGATCAAGACCGTCTCCTGCCTACCTCGTGGGCATGAACACGCGTTCAAAGAAAAGCGGACGCCGCACGAACATTGTACTGAGTATGTAGGGCAGGAATGAAATAAACATAATGAGGATATCGTAAATCATGAGATGGAGATACAACCTGCATCCTCTCTTAAGCATTATTACATGTCATATACATTCATTATACATAAGCATATCATAAACATTACCATAACGTATACTTTATCATGTCACATATACATCATCATACCATACATGCATCGTCGTATTAATCATACATTCTCATGTCGGTAACCCGCGTCCGGGTAACCATCATATGCCGCCCACTAGTGGTGTCATGCCCGGCCCTCTAGGCCTCTGTGAGAATCACAAAGCACCCTCGCCTTAGCGGTGACATGCCCGGCCATCTAGGCACGGTAGAATCGTACGCAGCCCGCCTCAGCGGTGACATGCCCGGCCAAGTAGGCGCAGTGGAACCACGTCATCATACATAGCATGCATTTATCATTGTACATTATACATCATCATAGTCGTCGCTATCATTCATTTCATAGGCATATCGTAGTATCGTCATAAGTTAATATCATCATACATATATCATCAATTCATTCGTTAGAACTTGGAAACAAACATAGTTATGTCGGGTTGACGTAAGGTCGTGGACCCCCGATTTCATTATGGAGCATTCGTAAACATTCCACCTCACCTTGGAAGAATGGGCATAAGGTGAGTGTATACAATGGTCAACCTCAATGAACTATGGATAGCTTCATTAGCTTAATAGGAGCATTATGTCATAGACTATAGCATCTCTAGACTTAGCTTGTTATTATCGTGATCATAATCGTAGCATATCTCTTATCTCGTATAGCTATTCGTGGATAATGGCTCGTAGCTTTCTTGAAGATAGGACATTTGTAATGAAAGAGGAAATTCATGCCATATGGACTCATGCCTTAGAAGGAAAGGGATTAGCCTCACATACCTTTGTCGTTTAGCTATTCTATCGCTTGCTCGTTCTCCTTTAGTGCACTCGTTTATACCTTCAATGGAATTCGTGTCGTCATTAGCTAAACAATCATGAAAACGTACTTACTAGAGCTAGAGAAATTTGGGCAGCATTTCCTTTGTTTATACTACTTTCCGCCATATTCCATATCAACTCCCAATATCCATAACAATCATCACAATATCACTAACAACAATCGTCATTCATTTACATAATTCGCATTTCACAATTCTACTTCAATTCTCCATATTCATGACTAAAAGTCCATCGTTGTATCCTTCCATATCCAATACTTATTTCATGTTCTATAAGTCATTTATAACGCATTTGTAACATCAACACAATCATTTTCATGATTCAATTCAACTACTACTCACTAACAATACTATTCACACATTTGATGACCCATTTGCTATACACTCCTACAATCCATGTGTTTCAACTTATAAATGCTTCAAATAATATGAAAAGGTCATGAAACTTACCTTAGATGATGGAGGAATAAGCTTGGATTGGTGATTCACCCTTAGCACCAAAACCCTATTTTGTCTCTCTTGGGATTTCTTGACTTGGATGACTTTTAATGGGTTTCCTTCACTTGATTCACCTTAATTCTTGTTGTTGATCCTTGATTTCTCTTGGTTTCTTATGGATAAAGTGGGTGGAATGTTCTAGAGAGGTCTTGAAGTGTAGAGAAGCTGGGAAATGAAAATGAAATGAAAAGTGGTCCCTTATATAAAAATGAACTTCAAAATTTCCACTGGCTTATACGGACTAACATACGGTCCAGTTTTAGGTATGTCCGTATGTCTAACCGTAGATCTGTCCAAGTATGCTCTAATCGGACTAAATCTATGGTTGGACATACGGGGTCCATACATTTTATACGGCAAGATGTCCGGCCGTAGGTTGGTCCAAGCTTTTTCTAAATCGTTTTGTCGACTCGTTTGATCTCCGATCCTTATGGAACCTTCTTAACACTTGTTCCTTACTTCAATACCATTCTAAGGGACGTTATAACTCTTTCTCAAAGCATCATTAAGACATCATTAACTCAATACTCGAAATTCTTATCCGATACCCAACCTATGACTCGCTTCTCTTAACATCTTTCTTTCTTTAACCCGAATGTCTTTGGAAATCTTAATTAGGATCGTCAAATACTATCTCTTGCTTATCCCAAACCTCGTATACGTCATTTCCTTCGTGAGTCTATTCACTGTACGCTAATGGGGAATTTTCGAGGTGTAACACTGTACCTGGATTGTCAAAATCCAGTTGTTTGGTATTGTTTCCTAAATTGTATGGGGCAAAAGTACATCCCGTACATCCTAAGTCGTACCTCATATGGTAAATTCCAGTGACTCCAACGTTCTCCCCAAGATGTACACCCAAAATGTACATCCCGTACAAAATTATACAGCCTGTACAATTTGACGTAACCCATACATATACCATTCCAAGCAATTTTTCAATCTCAACACATTCCGTCTTAATTTCTAAGCCTCGAACCATGGACGTAACTTAGTTAGGATGTGCGAGGTGTTACAATATCTCCCCCTTGGGATTATTCATCCTCGAATGATGGGCCATGGTTAAGAATGTGACTAAACATTGCTTGAATAAATGAATGTGAAGAAACATGACATAGAACATGGGAACTGAACTGACATGACATAGTTTCGTGAAAACACGAACACTAAAACATGGGACATGAATAGAGAATACATGAACATGAACGTGAAACATGAGGCATGTATATGTAAGGGACATGATGTGGATACTGAAGGTATTTACCTTGAACGTTTTCTGCTTGCTCTTCAAACAAATAGGGGTAATTGGATTACATGTCTTCTTCGGCTTTCAATGTAGCCTCTTCAACTTTCTGACTCCTCCATAGGACCTTTATTGAGGCTACTTTTTGGTTTCAACTTGCAAACTCCGATGTATCAAGAATTGGCTGAATCTCCTCATAGGTTAGGCCATCCTTAACTATTATAGTGTCAGCAGGAATAACCAACGACAGGTCTCCCACGCACTTTCTCAACATATACACATGGAACAAGTAGCACATACTCAACTTGTGGAAACTCAAGCTCTCATAAGCTACTTGACCAACCCTTCCTATGATTCATATAGTCCAATATATCAGACCGAGCTTTCCTTTCTTGCCAAATCTCATCACACCTTTCATAGGCAAACCTTTAAGAACACCCAATCATCAACTTGAAACTCTAAGTCTCACACACATTAATCAAGATAGATCTTTGACGACTTTTATCCGTTCTCAAATGCTCTTAAATCAACTTGACTTTCTCCATAGCCTGATAGACCAAATCTAGTCCCAACAACTCTGCTTCACCAACTTCAAACCAACTAATAAGTGATCTACACCTTCGCCCATACAAAGATTCAAACAGTGCCATCTTGATGCTAGCATGATAACTGTTATTATATGCAAATTCAATGAGAGGCAAGTGGTCATCCTAATTACCATTTAAATCTTGAACACATGCTCTCAACATGTACTCAAGAGTTTGAATGGTACGCTCTGCCTGATCTTCTGTCTGTGAATAAAAAGCTATGTTGAGGTTAACCTTGGTTACCAATCCCTTCTAAAAGGATCTCCTAAAGTTCACTGTGAATTGAGCACCATGATCTGAAATAATAGACACCGGAAAACCATGCAATCTGAAAATCTCAATGATATACAATGGCATAATCTTTCTCGCTTGAATTTGTGGTCTTAACTAGCAGAATCTGTAATCGACTTAGTAAGTCACCCAAAATTACCCAAATCGAGTGTTTGACGGATGAGCGAGGTAGAATCGTTATGAAGTCCATATTTATCACCTCCCATTTCCAAACCGGAATATCAATATTCTGAGCCAACCCACCAGGCCTCTGGTGTTTGGCTTATCTGCTACATTCTTTTTCATAACATTCCACCAATAAATTTCCTTAAGGCCTTGATATATCTTCGTGGAACTTGGATGGATGGAATATCTAGAATTGTGAGCTTCTGACATACTTCCCTCTCTAAGCTCATCAACAACTAGAACACATAGTCTGCCTCTGTACCTCAAGGTACCATTATCTCCCTCTTGTTCGAAAGCCATTGTTTTATGCTTGTGAATTCCCTCTTTCAGTTGCAATAAGTAGGGATCACTAAACTATTTCTCATTCACTTCGACCATTGGGGAGGAATAAGCCCTGTTCTAAACAACAACTCCACTGTATTTGGAGTAAAAGAGTCGAACTCCTAGGTTAGCTAAGCGGTGAACTTCTTTGGTCATAATTCTTTTATCTGCCTTAACGTGAGCTGAACTCCCCATGGAATGCTGACTAAGAGCATCGGCTAACACATTCACCTTCCCTGGATGATAGAGAATATCTACATCATAATCCTTAAGCGATTCAAGCCATCTTATTCGTAAGATTCAGCCTTCTTGCTTGAAAATATAGTGCAAGATTTCAGACGGTGGAAAATATCAACATGCACAACAAATAATGACGCTATATCATGAAGTGAGAAAACCACAACCGCCAATTCCAAGTAATGAGTCGGATAATTCTTTTCATGAGCCTTAAACTGAATTTGATGCATATAAGTTACAACCTTACCATGCTGCATTAAGACACATCTGAGACCAACTCCTGAAGCATCACAATAAACTACGAACCCTTCGGTTCCATCTGATAGTGTCAAAACTTGACAACCTCTTCTTCAACCTTTCAAAAATTTGCTCACACACATCTGACTATTGAAATTTGACCTTTTTCTATGTCAACTTAGTCAATGGAGCTGAGACAGAGGAAAATCGCTCTACGAAATGTCTATAATAGCCTGTCATACCCAAGAAACTTCTTATCTATGAAAACGAGGTGGTCTCGCTTACTTTCTGCAAGATCAATTTTACCGGAATTCACTTTCATATTCACCAAATTACATGGCCTAAAAACACCATTAACTTAAGCCAAAATTAACACTTTGAAAATTTAGCATAAAGCTCACGATGCTGAAGTGTTTGCAACACTATTTTGGGATGTTCTGCATGTTCAGCCTCACTATAGGAATACACCAAGATGTCATCAATAAACACAATAACGAATAAATCATGATAAGGCTTGAAGACTCTGTTCATAAGGTCCATGAAAGAAGCTGGTGCATTTGTCAACCCAAATGACCTGACAAGAAATTCAAAATGACCATAATGGGTTCTGAAAACGGTCTTCGGAATATCAAGTTCCTTAACCTTTAACTGATGGTATCCTGATCTGAGGTCAATCTTGGAATAACACTGGACACCCTGAAGTTGGTCATACAAAACATCTATTCTGGGCAGCGGATACTTGTTATTAATGGTGACTTTGTTCAACTGTCGGTAGTCAATACACATGCGTAAGAAACCACATTTCTTTCAGACAAACAAAACTGGCGCGCCCTAAGGTGAGACACTACTCCTAATAAATCTCTTGTCAAGAAGATCTTTCAACTGGGCTATTAAATATTTTAACTCTACTGGAGCCATTATGTATGGAGGAATAGATACTGGCCTAGTGTCAGAAAGTAGATCCATTATAAAGTTTATCTCCTTGTTTGGAGGAACTCCGAGAAGATCTTCTGGAAAGACTTGTGGAAACTCTTTAACAACTGCTACGGACTGGAGAGTTGGGGTCTGGGTATCTGTATCCCAGACTTGAACTAAGTGATAGATATACCCCTTGGAAATTATCTTTTTGGCTTTAAGATAGGAAATAAATCTACCCTTGGGTACTCTTTGAATTACCCTTCTATTCTATTTTGGAGATTAGGAAATTCAAATCTTACTATTTTTGGTTCTATAACCTTTGTGGCGTAACATGAAGCTAACCAATCCTTACATCAAAGTCTACTATCTCTAGTGCTAGCAAGTTATGCCGATGATAGATTAAAGCTGGGCAACCCTATAAATGCGTCTAGCTATGTAACTAACTCTCCAACCGGGGTGGACACTTCCAAGAATACTGCAACTTTTCCACGGATTATCCCAACTTTCATAGTAATAAATGGGGTTACATAAGATAGGGGGATCCTGTGTCAATAAGGGCATAAACGTCGAAAGTGAAAACTGTTAGTGTGCATGTAACAACATCTGCACGTGGCTTTGTATCCTGACCACATACTAAAGCATACAACGCTCGACCTCGCCTGCGTATTCCTGAACTTAAATATGCATCATGTCCACTAGGCTTGAGAATTTGAGGAGTCAGCAAATTAGTAGAGGCGAGAAGCTATGTTACCACGGTAACCTATCTGGCGATGGACGATCCCTCGAAAATGGCCTCGTGCGCCACACCTATAGCATATATCCATACCCATGTGACAACTCCTGGTGTCTCTTTACTGCGCGTTGCATCGGATTATCGTAAGTCTTCTGACCCACACTAGACTGAGAATAGGAGGATGTTAGCCTGAAATTTTGTCTCTTCTGATCATTCTTGAACTTAAGGGCGGGTCAGCCACAAATGGAGCGGGTCTGATGACTGTTTTGAAGAATTTCCTACCTTCAATTTTACCGATCAAGTGAAATAGCTACGGATTGGGCTCTTTTTATTAAACTCTCTGTCTTTCTCTTTCTGAAGAGCTTCTTCCTTTTTCATTCTGTCCTTAATACCCTGAACAAAAATGACCATCTTGGTGATAGTCATCGTCCCATTCTGAGCAGCAATATTCGGATCACCATGCAAGTCGGGTATAATGCCCAACACAAATTGCCTAACCAAGGCCCTTATATTAGGGACCACATACTGAGCATACTTAGCCAAGAAAACAAATTGAGATAGTACTCATTCACACTCGTACCATTCTACCTGAGTCTTTTAAATTCGTAGGCCTTCGCCTCTCTGACCTAAATCAGCTGGAAGTGATCAATAAAAGCATTTACAAACTCATCCCAACTTATCAGGGATGCATCTTCCCGACTAGACTGTTCCCACGTATCATACCAAATATGAGAAGTATCGATACATAACACGAAAAAACTTTTAAAGCCCATCGGTGAGGTTTTGCGGATCCTCTACCTTAAGAGACCCTGTGAACACAGGAGGCTTCATATTTAGGAATTCATTGGTGCTAGAGCTTCAAATTTCTCCACTCTCGGCACTGCTGTCTTTGGGCCGTTTACGATGTTCAGCTTGGGTAGTAACAATTTGGGTGAGCAACTTGATAGCTCACCTAACATCCATGTCAGTAGCACTGGGCTGCGGAGAAACTGTAGGACGGACATCCGCAGGCCTTTCTGCAGTTGGGGTTTCACTCGGAGGCACTGCATCCAGTGCAAGCCCCTAAGCCTCGGTGTGAACTTCCTGAGTTTGAGAGTGCTCAGCAGTAGGCCTTTGGATTGTAGTTTATGTCCTTCTGATGTACTTTCTTTTCGTAGGCATTGTCTGAAATACGTAATACACACGAGTTAGAAGGATTCCTGAGAGCATAGCTCTAACTACACAAACTAGAGTATGAAAGAGGTAAGACAATCCCAGATGTCTTGGTGGTCAATTGTTTATATGTGTGGTGTGCACACACATATAAAAGCGACCCCATGGAGATGGTTTTCATAGACTCCCTAAGACACTTGAACCTAGGCTCTGGTACCAAGTTTTGTCACGCCCTGAACCATGGCCTGGGCATAACACGACACTTGATGCCTTGCTGCATGTGACCGAGCAAACTGTATGGCTTGTTGAATAAAAATGGGGCATGAACTGATGCAAAATATAAGTTAAAACATGAATAGTCTGAATAAAACATGGGACATCATAGTAATAATGAAAATACCGTTTATATCATGATACGGTAATAGTCTGAAAATATAATAAATACTTAGCCAATACTAGCTATACAACTCTGAACATCTGACATGACATAATTGATCTAATCTGGTCTATGAAATCTCTGACATGAGTCTGACTGCTAAACTGTTTACTAGACAAGGCCCCCGGCATACCTTAACTGTATAATTGATAATAGATAAAAAAGATAAAACCCCGAATAAGATAGGGCTCACCAATAGCTGATACGTTCAAGGTCCTAACAAGCTGATTTGTCGTCCTATAAATTTGCATTGTGAAATATAGGCCCCCAAGCAAATAAAAGGGGACGTCACTATATTCGAATTGTACTGGTATGTAAAGAGTCTGAATGAAGTAATCATGACACATGAAATAATAGAACTGAAACTGAAACTGTATCTGTAAGCTGAACATGAACATGTATATCATCTAACATAAATATGTGTAACATGAATAAGACATTTTAAGTCTGTAAAGATATCTATGGGAGGGCATTAGTATAACCGACATGCAACCACCATATAAGCATGTAGCATCTAATCTCAGTCCGATCAGCTAAGCCATCCTTTACCTTGCCGGGGTACAAGACATGAATATGACATAAATGGATCCAATAACCCACAATGGGTGAACATGAAAGAATCATCCTAACTAGGCGGAGCGATCCTTATTCTACGGCAGCATGCAGCGACCCGGGTATTAAACCTTCTCGATTATACGTGCAACTCCCAAAACATGAACATGGAAATAATTAGCTTAGTAGCCCATGAATTATATAAAAATGATTGTAAGCATAATTCATGATTGTATTGTAACATGAAGATAGATATATAGTATAACTTGTATGAAAACATGGAAGCATGTAGAAGTTCATGAAAATAAAGATAAAAGTTCATATCTTGCATTTACGAACCCGTGGAATGAAAAGTATGGGTTTTCATGGATTACAGACAGATTTTTAATAACCAAAAGGGAATATAAAAAACACATTAACGAATTATTAAAGCAAACATGGTATATGATGGTACATGTACTTAGGATTATCATAAACATGTCTAGATCCGTAGTTTTGGATAAAACTTCCTATAATTATGGAAGAACGTGGCGTGGAAAAACAATGATGTTCCCACACATAGATAGAAACCCTACATACCTGTAATGCTCCAAAACTTGTATAAAAATCTGAACTTTGTAAAGAAGTCCAAAAGCCTTAGTCTTGAATCCTTGTGATGGGTTTTCTTAAAAACCCTAGGTTAGGAATTGAACTCTCATTTAATGTTCATGAATATATGTTAGAATTCACTTGAGATGATTAGAATAGGTTTACCTTGATGTATTCTAATGGTAGGAAGAGGAAAACTTCATGTAAGGGCTTGCGAATGTGAAACGTTGAAATAAAAGCTGAAGTCCCGAATTTATACTTTTCACTGAAGCTGGAAAAGTACGGGCAACTTGTACGTACCGTACTTGTATCCCGTACCTGGATTGTCTAAATCCTGTGACTTGGCATTGTTGCCTGAATTATACGAGAAAGTACATCCCATACATTGATGTACATCCCGTACATCCTAAGCCGTACCTCGTATGGCAAATTTCACTGACTCCAACTTTTCCCCAAGATGTACGCCCAAAATGTACGCCCCATAAAAAATTGTACGGTCCGTACAATTTGACTTAACCTGTACATTTACCGTTCCAAGCAATTTTTCAATCTCAACACATTCCGTCTTTGTTTCTAAGCCTCGAATCATGAACGTAACTTAGTTAGTAGGTATGAGGTGTTACAGGATCTATGCCTTCCATGGGACATTAATAAGATTTATTGTCCTCTTTATTGTCTATCATTGTTATGGCATTAATTCACATTATTAGCATGGGGACAATTCATAGAATGTGTACCCCATATCCTATGTATAAATAGGGTTTATCACTTCATTGTAAAGGACATGAAATCCAAGAGAAATACACAATATACATTATATACTTGGTTCATTTTAATCACTTTTTACTTTATTTTAAGATCATCAAGGGCATGATCAAAAGCTTGGCCGGAGTCATAAGCACCAGGCTTCACCGAGGCTCAGGCTATTCTTAAATTTTTACTTTGTTTATATTTTGTTTATATCAACTTTAACTGTGTATTACATTACTTTACTGGTCACTCTAATCCACGTGTCCTTGACCATGAACACATATTCAATTGACCCGTTTTTCAGGTAAACAATCTTATTTTCTTAATTTTCAGCACATGTTCCTGTTATAGCTAAGGTAAATATAATCAGCAGTTCGATATCCTTGCTATTAATCAGCTAAGGTAGATAAATTAAAATAATGGCACTCTTTAAATGACACTCTTTGATTAGTTGGAATAGTTTTAAATTGATTGAATGACATTTCGTGTTTTCTTTTCGTAATTTGAGGCTCATGTGATGTGTTTTGGTTCACTGCTTTGGCAATAAAAAAGAGTTTCTATGTTGAAATTCACTGATGGCTTGTAAGAGATAAGATCGAGATCATCCCTAACTCTAGTCGCTCAACTTCTGGCTTCACTTTGTGGAATGTACACAAACTCCAAACTCATTTACTTGCTTATTAGCATACTTGCTTATTCGTCTATCTCAGTTTATAATTCACTTGTCATGTATTTAGCTATTGAGCCTCAAAGTTTATGTTTTATGTGATCACAACACCAAAAAGAAGTCTAAATTTACTTTTATATTTGTTTATATGCTTTGCTTGCTAAAGATTGAATGAGAATCTAGTTTAATTGTAATGGTATTATTAAATGAAAAAGTCTAGTGAAATATGCCTATTGCATGCCTATTTAGGTAATTAACGAATTAATCTATTTATTTCTAACATATATTATTTAAGTTTGAAGCGCTTAGAGCCAAACATGATGCTCTCATTTAGTTGATTGATTAAGTGATTAGCTAGTTAGGTACTTGACTAGGCACATCTAAGAATTAACCTGATTAAGTGATTAGCTAGTAGGTATTTGACTAGGCACATATAAGAATTAAACTGACCTTGCTTTCTTACTGTATAATAGATGCTCAAAAAATGTCAAATGTACTCAAGATACTTAGTATTAAAATCTGTCTTGGGGTAATCATTTACGACAGGGTCTTCTAGTCTAAGACTGTCATGAATAGATAACATAGCATCCTACTCATAGCCGACTTCGCTAGTCTCAAGTCTTCTTAGACCTTCAAATAAGAATACAAAAAGCATACCACTGAGTACCTCGTCGGGTGATGTGCCGCGTAATTTCAGCTCATTTGATGCTTTTTGACGATAATTTTTACTTGTTTTTTAGGCAAGTTAGGGTCTTTTGATGTGTTTTTTTGCATGTTGCAGGTATTTAGAGTGTTTATGGTGAAAGTTGGAGAAAGTAGTAAAAAGAGGGTAAAAAGATGTGCAAAAATTAGAAGTGGGATCAAGTCGAATTCACGGAGTGAAAGACGGATCGTATATTATTTATGGCATGTCAATGTCATTGTAGATCAGTTATAGAAGCTGCTACATTGAGAAAAAAATTCACGGCAGAAAAGTACGGACCATATATTATTTACGGTCCGTAAAATCCCACCATAGATCAGCAAAAACAAGTCCTAATCTGAAGACAGAATTTACGGTCCCGATCTACAGACCTTAAAACATTTACGGTCCTTCAACATGGAGCGTAGATCTAGACATCAGAAGTCAATTTTACGGACAAGAATGAAGGTTTTACGGGCTGTATAATATTTACGGTCCGTATAATGATCCGACGGGGGCAGTTTTGTCAACTTCTTTTCCACGACTTGGACCAATATAAGTACCTAATGTAGGGTTTTTGTAGGCCATTCTTGGTCAGATATTTGTACTATTCTGTTAGCATTGAATACTCTATTATTTTTGGAGCTTTTTGGAGAACACGACAAGACAATGGCAATTACTTTCTTCTTATTCTAATCAATAGTAAGCATTATGAATTCTCTTATAATATGTTCTTCGTTCTTCAATATGAGTAGCTAAATCTTATACTAAGGTTGTGAACCCAATGATGGGTGTTATGTGGTTGGGAATGGGGATTGATATCTGCATAATGGATTGTTAGGGTTTACTGATTCTTTATTCATCATTGTTAGTTGATGGTTGCAAACATTAATTTAAGCCATAAACCTTGCTTTATTTTGGAAAATAAGTTATGGTTTGGTAAGAACAAGTAACAAGAACTCGGGGCGTTAACCCTTGTTTAATAAATTCACTTAGGAATAAGAGGAAATTACTTGGCACATATTAACCATTTTTCATATGAACTCTTTTATATTTTGAAAAATCATAAAGAGAAGTAGTCCTTAACTATGGGGGAATAGTAGGGATTTAATTAGAGGTTAAGTGCATTCATACAACGATCCATTAGAAGTATATCAAGATCAATACCCATAGCATACACTTAATTAAAAGGCGGACACAACCTTGGTTTCTTTAGTTCATTATATTACAATCAAAAACAATTTAGTTAGTAAACAAACAATCTTTTACAAACATAACAGAATACGAAACTAGACCGCAAGAAAGTACTCAACTACATTAGTTACGCTTTCACACAATATTCCCTATGGGATTTGACCCCAATCTAGTTGGATTACTATATTTAACATCATACTTATTATGCCATTTGTTAGGTATAATTTGAGCATATCAAATTTTGGTGCCGTTGCCGGGGAATACGGTTTTGAAAATACTAAATAGTTTGTGCTTTACTTCAAGTATTTTTCTGTTCCATCACACCTTGTTTGCTATTTTCTGTGATCCAGGTGATCATGAATAATAGGGGAGGATGCTGAGCAGCTGGTGGTAGGGGTGTGTAAGTAGTAGACCCTGCACCAGAAGTGGAAGTTGAGAATGTCTTTGCAATATGTTAGATGAGGTTGAATATGCATCTGCTATTGTTCCACCAAGGGTTAATTCCACAACTTTCAAGATTGATTCTACTATTTACCAACTATTAAAACTTGAGGGATATTTTAGGAACTCTACCGATGATGACCCTCATCAACACCTGAAGAATTTCGTGGGTGTGTTCGAAGCACATCCAGTATGTTGTTTCTCCTGATACAATTCGGCTAAGAGTTTTCAAATATTCTTTAGCCGGCGAAGCAAGAGTTTGATTTGAGAAGTTGCCCCCACAATACTATTCATACGTGGGGAGAGCTGGTTGCTATTTTTCTCAATAAGTGGTCCCCTTCAAGCAAGAAAGCTGAAATCCATGATAATATCTATGATTTCAAACAGCTTCAGGGGGAGCAACTATATGAAGCTTGGGAGAGATTCAAGGAGTATTAGCAGGAGTCTCCAAATCATGGTTTTCCAGAGCATATATTGATGGAGAAGTTCTATAGAGGGTTGGATCCGTTGACACAAGAAGTGGCAAAAAATGCAGTTGGTGGGTGTTTCATGGGTAAGGCCTATGCCTGAATCACTCAGTTGCTTGATAAATTGACAACTCATAATCAAGCATGGCATTTGATTGCTACCGATAGTGTAGCGTATAGGGCTCCAATAATCCATAATATTGTGAAAGAAAATCAAGAGACTCAACAAACTTTATCTTAGCTTGAAACTAATATTTCTTTGCTAACAAAGAGATTTGATGACAGTGCTCCTATGTAGTATGAAGGTGCTAACTATGTGAATAACTCTCAGGGGGTTACCAAAGGCGGGGACTAGCAAAGAGGCTATCGAATCGGAATCGGGAATCAATGGAGACCTCAATAGGGACAAAGTAATTACAATAACAACTATGATGGCTCGAATCAAGGGAACTACAATAACAACAATAATTTTGGAAGTAGGAGTCCTAATCTCTATATTCCACCAAAGGGTCAATCGAACAAGCAACGAAGTTCTAGGTTGGAGAGCTTGAGAAGGTGCTAGCCAACCAAGAAAATTCTGATAAAACATTGAAGGTGTTGACCAAAATTGTGGGTTCTCACACTGCCTCTATCCAAAAGCTTGAGTCACAGATTAGAGATATTTCGAGAGCAAACTGACCTCCGCAGGAGGTCTCGAGTGACATTATTCCCTAATCCGAAGGGTGGTGGAAAAATTACATTGTGAAGTGTGCTGCCATTAGCACCCGAAGTGGGAAACTACTTCAAGATGTGGGGACAAAAGCAGCTGCAAATAAGCGTACAGAAGAAGATGAGATTGAGGCTCCATTTGAGGTGCCAAGTGATATTGAGGAAGTGCAAGTGGAAATTCTGAAAGTGGTTGAAGTTGATCTAGTACCAGATATTCCAAAGGCTCAAGATGTGACCAATGACAAAGGGAAAGGTAAGATTACTAGGGCACTCGAATACTTGACTCAATTGATAAAGACTTCACCTCCCTTTTCTCAGAGGTTAGTGAAGAAGACTGAGGATGCTAAGTGTCAGAGGTTATATGATCAACTGAAGCAGCTATTGATGAATATTTCATTTCTTGATACCTTCCAAGAAATGTCGAGTTTTACAAAAATATTTGGAGGAGTTGTTGACAAAGAAGAGACTGGTCAAGCATGACACAGTGAGTATGACTCATCATGTTAGTTGTATTATATATACAACCAGGGTTCAAAAGAAAGAGGATCCAGGGGCCTTTACTATTCCACGTTCTGTTGGCCACCATGATTTTGCTCGTGCTTTATGTGATAATGGGGCTAGCATTGACCTAATGCCGCTTGCTCTATATAAGAAATCGTATTAGAAATTCTTAGACCTCTTACGGTGGCGACTACGGATGGGTAGATAGATCCGTAAAGAAAAATAGTTGGGGTTGTTGATGATGTGCTTGTTCGGGTTGGCAAATTCCTTCTAATGGTAGATTTCGTGATCGTAGATTATGCTGTTGATCGAGATATCCCTATTATTATCCGAAGACTTGTCCTTGCCACGGTAAGGGTTCTTATAGATTCAGAGAAGAACGAGATCAAATTCCATTTTAATGATGAAGAGGTGACCTTTTAGGCCAACAAGGGAATGAAACTACTGAGTGCTTATGAAAATATGTTGGTTATTGATGCTATTGATGTGATAGACGAGGCCGTTAAATTCAAGATGGAAGAACATTACCTTGGGGAAACATTAGTGGCTATTCTAGTAAATTTTGAAGCAGATGATATGGAGGGATATGTAGAGATTGTTAATTCACCCAAAGGATTGGGATATTATTCTTATCAGCCAAAACAATTGTCTCTTGATCTTGAGAATTGCAAAACACCTCCAGTAAAACCGTCAATTATTGAGCCACCACGAGCAGAGCTCAAGCTCCTGTGCATATGAAATATGAGTTTCTCGGTTTGGATAATACATTTCTTGTCATTGTTTCGCCACTTGAAAGTGATGAGAGCAAATGAAGAAATTTGCTTGGAATTCTGAGAGAGTATAAGCGTGCTATAGGGTGGACTATTGCAGACATTTAGGGTATTTCTTCTGGTATTTGTGAGCAAAAAATTCAACTCGAGGAGGATAGCACACCGATTGTTGAACATCAGAGGAGATTGAATCCACCCATGCAAGAGGTGGTCAAGAAAGAAATTATTAAGTGGTTACATGCTGGAATGGTTTATTCGATTACTAATAGCAAATGGGTGAATCCAGTTCAATGTGTTCCGAAAAAGCGTGGCATCACAGTGGTGCCCAATGCGAAGAATGAGCTGATCTCGATGAGAAAAGTTATAGGGTGGAGAGTGTGTATGGATTATAGAAAGATAAAATCTACTACATGTAAGGACAACTTCCCTATGCCTTTTATTTATCAGATGCTTGATCGGCTAGCGGGGCGGTCTTATTATTGCTTCTTTGATGGGTACTCTGGCTATAATCAGATCAATATAGCCTTGGAAGATCAAGAGAAGACTACTTTTACTTGTCCTTATGGGACCTTTTGCAGTCAGCCGAATGCCATTTGATCTTTGCAATGCACCTGCGACTTTCCAGCATTGGATGATGTCTATATTTTCGGATATGGTGGAGGACTTCTTAGAGGTCTTTATAGATGATTTTTCTATTGTGGGAGATTCATTTGATAATTATCTTGACCATGCGGTTGATGCGAAGAGGCGTGGACTTGTAACGGTTCTTGGAGTGGAGAAGTGTCACTTTATGGTGAAGGAAGGCATTGTCCTTAGCCATAAAATCTTTGAAAATTGAAGCAAAGTAGATCATGCCAAAATTGATGTGATTTCGAAGCTTCCTCGACCTATGTTAGTGAAAGGAGTCTAAAATTTCTTGGGGCACGCCTGGTTTACATCGACGCTTTATTAAATATTTCTCCAAGATAGATAACCCCATGTGCCAGCTTCTTGAAAAAAAAGCTAAGTTCGATTTTGATGAGAAATGCCGCAAGGCGTTTGATGAGTTGAAGGAGCGGCTTACTTCTGCTTTTATTAATTTTTTTTACTAGATTGGTCATTGCCATTCGAGTTGATGTGTCATGCTAGCAGATTCACAATTGGAGCGGTGCTTGGTCAGTGTCACAACAAGATCATACACCCAATCTATTATGCAAGCAAAACATTGAGTGGTGCTCAGATGAACTATACCGTGACTGAGCAAGAACTGCTTGTCGTTATGTATGCTTTTGAGAAGTTCAAAGCCTATCTATTGGGCTCTTAGGTGGTGGCTTACACTGATCATGCAGCTCTATGATATCTAATGGCGAAGAAAGATGCCAAGCCGTGATTGATTCGTTGGGTTCTCTTGCTGTGAGATTTCGACTTTGAGGTGAAAGCTAGAAAAAGGTCAGAAAATTAAGTTGTTGATCATTTATTGAGACTTGAGAGCTTCGTGACAGCATGTGTGAGGAATCAGAAATTAATGATGCCTCCAGGATGAAGGATTCTTTCTTCGTGTCATGTGAGGTGGCACTATGGTATGCTGATATAGCGAATTATTTAGTGACCAGGCTGATTCCTGAAGAGATCAAAGCGTACCAGAAGAAGAAGTTTTTGAGAGATTCTGAGCAATACTATTGGACGAACCATCTCTTCGAACTTGTGCGACAACATCATCGTTGGCGTTGGTCCCGAATGCAAGTGATGGATATTACGAAGGCCCTCGCCCGTGATTCTCTGCTGTGGGTCATCGTAGGGGAAATCGCACCGCCTTAGAAGTGCTCGTACAGTATTGCGACGACTCTTTATTATGATGCAAACTTGATGATGGTCCGTGATTAATGCCAACGTCGGCGGGCGATTCTCAAGAGGCACGAGATTACGGCGATTTTAATGGAAGTTGAGCTCTTTGATATATGGGTAATTGACTTCATAGGGCCCTTTGTGAGTTCAGGTGGCATGAAATACATCCTGGTGGCTGTAGACTACGTCTCGAAGTGGGTAGAATCCGTTGCTTTACCCAACAACGAATGGAAGAGTGTCACCAACTTTCTTAAGAAGAATATTTTCACCCGATTTGACACCCCACCGGCTATCATTTGTGACGGTGGTATGTATTTCTGTAACAAGGAATTTGCGGTACTACTCGAAAAGTATGGTGTCAAGTATTGGATGGCCACTCGATATCATCCTCAAACGAGTTGCCAGGTGGAAGTCTCCAATTGGGAGATAAAGAGTATCTTGGCCAAGATGGTCAATGCAAACAGGACCGACTAGTCTCTAAAACTTGATTTAGGCTTATAGAACAAAGATTTAAAATGCCCATTAGAACTTCATAACGCCTGAATGACCGGTGTTTGAGGGTACATCTGCCATGGTCAAACTTTAACACAAGGCCTTATGGGTATTGAAGAAGTTGAACATCGACGAATAGAACCATAGGTAGGCGGTTTCCAAATGACGAAATGGAGGAAATGATTACCCATGCCTATGAAAGCGGCCTTGTACAAAGGAGAAATGAAAATATTTCCATGATGTCAAATCCAAAGGGGGCTTTCCAAGGGTGATGTCCGTTGTATAACTCAAGGGTAAAAACGCTTTTGGGCAAATTGAAATCCCGGCGCCCCAAAAGGGGAAGTTTTCCCTTTTAAAGGCTCAAAATTTAAGTTTGTGATGGGAAATGAAATTTGTGAAAGGCTAGGGGTGAAAATTGGGGGGTATGGGGATATGATTGTTGACGGCTTTTGAAAATTTTGGGTCAACC
>NC_081344.1:61481423-61491265 GCF_029784015.1 Lycium ferocissimum
TGATTATGAGAGTTGTTCCGATTTGCTCGGGGGTTACCCCGAGTGCCATCATGTCCCTCGGGGTTGTAAAACCCTTGCCCCCAGGTTTCCATTGATTGTTAATTTTGATAACCCCCTTATAGTTTGTTTGGAAACCCCCGAAGTTATTCACAAAATTGCATCTTCTATTTAGGAGCCCTTTTGATATGGACCCTAACGTACATCCCTTGGGCTTTCCCCTCCCCCTCTTCCCAACATTCACTTTCTTCGTCTCTTCTCAAATCTCTTTGTCGAAAGAAATTTTGGGGTTAAGGGGACTGGTCGCGATTTTTGATTTTTTTTCCAAAATTAGGATCTTTGGGGCCCCTGCGTCTAGTCCCAAAATTCATGCTTGATTAAGTTGTCTTTTTATAAAACCCGATGATTCGGCATAGGCCTTCCCCGCACCCCCCCGCTTTTTTGCCCTTCTTTAAGGATCCAACCCCTTGAACTTCTCCTCAATATATCCCCGGGAAAACCCCAGTTTTGGAGACTCGCTAATCCCCTTTGAATCTCCCCCACTTTATAGTTGCCCCCCGTTGTTTGAAATCATGAATATTATCATGGATTTCGAACTACAGCTGTTCTGCCTGCTTGGTTAGCCATTGAGATTCAATGGCGTTAGTTGTACAATGAGAAATAGGAGTTATGGGGATATGTAATTACCTTAGGATATATGAGATTACATGTTCCCATATTATGGTTATGGGGGTTTAATCCCACGAAATGAGCTATGGAAGTATTTAAGAACAAACAAATAAAGGAATTGAGTTTGTGGGAACTTTGGTAAAACTTGGCAAAATTTTCAGACAGAATTTTGGTCCAAATTGGTGGGGGTATACCTCTTAGAATATGAGGAATTTTGGTGTGTTTCTTTTGTCCAAATTGAAGTTCATTGAGCCTAGTTTCCAACGCAACAAACCACTCGTCAATGTGACATCTGAGTAAAAAGTTATGGCTATTCTACGACAGACTATCTGAGCAGAAAATTTTTGCGGACCATTTGACTGCCCGCAGGAATTTTGACGCGCTGCAAAAAATTCTGCGGTTCGTCAAATTGTACCAGCCCAGCATCAAATGGTCACAGTGAACCATATTTGGCTGGGCAATTTTACGGACCATTTTGACGGCCCGTCAAAAGTGGTGCAGAATTGCCCGACGGGATTTTAAGTTCCGCTTTATATATTTCATTCCACTTCATTTGGACATTTCATTTCACCAAATCAGATCCAAAGGCTCTCCAAAAACCCTCTCTTCCACTCCATAAACTAATCCAAGTCAAAATCCAAGGGAGATTAAATATCAAGAGGCAAGAATCAAGATACCCATGTGCTAGAGGTCTTGCTAGGGTTAGTAAACTCCAAGAATTCTTTGGCTATTGAAGCTAGGGTTTTTATATAAGTTGATAGCTTGATCCAAAGCTCATTCTTATGAGATAAAAGGTTAGTTTTCATGCTTATTACATATTATCAAGAATGTTTAGTTGTTGAATAACTTGGGTGGAAGGAAAAAGTAGAAGATGAGTTCTAAATGTAGTTTTTATGAGGTTTTTCAGTAGTAAGCTAACTTGAGTTATGATTCTTAGTATAATATGGGTATAATATTGTTATGGAAGGTAGTAATAGTGATGAGGAAGCATTATATGAAAATATGCTAAAATGGGTATGAAGTTGCTAGCATAAGTTAAACATAAGGATGAATTTTGAAGGCTAAGTCGAATGTGAATACTTGATTATGATATTGTGGATA
This sequence comes from Lycium ferocissimum, assembly GCF_029784015.1. Classification (NCBI taxonomy): domain Eukaryota; kingdom Viridiplantae; phylum Streptophyta; class Magnoliopsida; order Solanales; family Solanaceae; genus Lycium; species Lycium ferocissimum. The sequence continues at coordinate 61,483,191 of NC_081344.1, forward strand.
TTATTGTGGTTGTTAGGAGTTGTTTTGTGATATAGTGGAAGTTGACGAAATAGGGGAAATGCTGCCCAACTTCCATTAGAACATGAATTATCCTAGTTTGAATTGAAGAGTATCATTAAGGCTTAACCATGGTATGAATCCTTCTAAATGTAGATTATTCAAGCTTCAACGGTGAACGCTAAATAGTTAAGAGGTTAAAGAGGTATGTAAGGCTAACCCTTATTTCATTAAGGCATGGTTCCCTTGCTATATGTATCCTTTCATGAGCTCCATAATGTCTTCCAAATGACTCTATATCTAAGATTACCAAAGCTTACGATTCTCTATACGTTCACGATTCTATTGTCTCTTTTATATGATAGTTGATCCTATAAGGATAGATATAACGAAAACGATGATGTCAATGATAACGCTGATACTCATGAACTCCTACGTATACGGATTTAAGTATGTATGACCATTATGTAACACCGAGCTCATATGGCCGGGAATGATACCTATCGTGCGCGCACCACTGCAGTTGGGTACGGATAACACTGAACCATGGTAGGGCCAAGTATGTATGAAACCGAGCCTCTTCATGGCCGGGTATGTGAAACCACCGAACCTTTATGGTCGGGTATGCTATGGTTATGAATATGTATATGAATACGGATGCGAATATGGATACGAATATGGATATTTGTATATGTCATATGTATGTACATGAGCACGCACTAGAAATGGAAGGTCTCTATGAAAGACAAGTAAGTAATTACGACGATGGCTATTATCTCCTGATTCTCCCATCTTATGCTATTTCTTATGCTGTCCCTTATGCTCTTATTATGATATTGATTATGTTTTACATACTCAGTACATTATTCGTACTGACGTCCTTTTGTTTGTGGACGCCGCGCGTCATGCCGCGTGGACGGGAGACGTGCTTAATCCATAGATATCTTGTTCAGGGACTACATAGCGGAGCTCCATTTCATCCTGAGCTACATCTTTTGGTATTTATTCTTTTGTGTACATACCTATGGGTATGGCAGGGTCCTGTCCCACCTATATGATGTGACATACTCTTCTTAGAGGCTCGTAGACAGTTGTATATGATTAGATGTCCTTAGCCTTGTCGGCTCATATTTTGTATATCATTTTGTGAAATCGTCGGCTTGTGTATATGGATAGGGGCATTGTTATTGATGATGATATAAATGTGTTGTTGCCCAACGAGATTAGCACTATTGATGCATATAAATTATGAGTAAGCCATGTGGCTCACCTAGATGTAAATATGAGAGTACGATAAGAGGTACTCGGGTAGGTTAGCACCAGGTGCCCGTCATGGCCCTCCGGTTAGATCGTGACAAAAGTGGTATCAGAGCACTTCTGTCCTAGGGTATGTCTACGAGCTGTGTCCATTAAAGTCTTGTTTATGGGTGTGTTTCGCGCCACACTTATAAACAGGAGGCTGCGGGCATTTTGGGAATGAATGACCTTCTTTCTTCATAAGATCGTGCGATAGAGCCATGATATAAGGATTTATTTTTCCCTAACCGTGTATTATGTATTTCAGAAATGCTTATAAAGAGAAAAGCTACGACAGCCCAAAAGGGCAGAACGTTAAAGCGGGGCGAAAGAGCACCGCCCCGACGGAGTTGTAGAGAAAGTGAGTCCCGATGCGGCTCAATCTCGGTCCTCCCACTCGTCTGTTGCGAGATATGAGGGAGCCTCGGCCACAGCCGTCCAAAGAACCTCGGCCTCCTCCGCGGGATGCTTCAAAGCCAAGATGTAAAAGAGGCCATTCATTTACTTACTCGCTTAGTTGCTTTGCCCCGGACTCGGCGGCAAGAGAACGGGGCAAGAGTGATAGGGGCAATGAGTGCAAGGGCCCGTGACTTTATTAGCTTGAACCCTCCGAAATTCTTCGGGTCGAAGCCGGATGAGGACTCTCAGAATTTTATTGATGGGATGTTGAGGACACTTCAGTTAATACATACTTCGGACATTGAATCGGTGGAGTTAGCTGTTATACCTCGCATTTTGCACAATTGGATATTCCGAGTTAGTGGCGGAAAGTTAAGGACAGGGTGATATTTTTTCCGGCTTTGTTAAGAATGCATGAGTCGTATGTTCATCTTTTGTTGGTATGGGGTATTAAGGGTAGACTTGGAATTTGGAAATTTTAGTTCATGACATGTTGGAGTAGGCCCCACCCTTGGTTGGCCAATATTTTCATGCCATGAAATGGCACATGTGTACATTACATGTTTGTGGAGCTATATACATGCATGGGATGACTAAGCAAGACTATAATTCATCTTTTGTGACCTTGGAAATTTCTAGAAAAGTGAAGAAAATTGAAGAAAAAAAAAAAGAAAAGAAGGAAGCACATGACCGGCCATGTGCTCCTATATATATATATATATATATATATATATATATATATATATATATATATATATATATGTGTGTGTGTGTGTGTGTGATGAAAATATAAGGCACAAGTCATCATTTTAAACTTGGAAAATTCATGAAGCTTGGAGAAAAGAAAAGAGGGGGCAACATTCGGCCATGGTGGCCGAACATGGCACCATGGAAATAGACCAAGAAAAATTATTTTTCTTCTAGTTTTCCCATCAATTGGAAGGTCCTCGTTAACGTGAAGTGGTTGTTGAAGCAAGAAAATCGTTCGTCGTTGCCATGGATACCGTGGCCGAGAAAGAGGGTGGTGAAGTCAAGTGAAAGAAGGTAAGGTTTTATCCTCTCTTACATGTTTTATGGATGTTTTGGACGTGTTGTGATATGTAGGAATGAATGAAGCCATGAAGTTGTGTTGTGGAAGTTTGGCCGTGTAAGTATGCATGGTGTAGGAAAAATGAATTAATTTTATTTAGTGTTGTGGGTTGTTGTTGTTATGTATTCTATGATGGAAATGAAAATTTAATGATTCAAATGGAGGTTGTAATGTTGTGGGCTGATTTAGAGATTTAAGTGATTCTAATATTCTTCCTTGCATTCATGATAATAATGTCGTAAGTGTGTGGATTATTGTTGTCGTTGATGGATTCGGAAGAAAGAAATGTGTTGTCGTTGTTCTTATGGAATTTAGAGAGTTTCGGGTGGCATAGCATGTTGGAGAGTACAGGCCGTTTGCATATTGTATGGGTTGCTTGGAATGTACTTAACTCATGTTTGAATGGTTGCGGATTAGTAATTGAATATATGAGCATTGGTATTGAATTGATCGTATGTAGTTTATTTGAAGATAAATGAAATGTTGTCGAATTGTGTAGAGAGGAATTATTAATGTTAGAATGCATTTTGAATCATTTATGGATATTGCTAGTATGGTTGTTGGTTTGATTGTTGTTGATTGGGCCGAGTTGAATTCTCGGGGATGTTGAAGTTATAGGAAATCTTCTCAAATTTTTGTAGACAAAGTGTTGAGTTGGAATTGAATTCTTAAGTGTTATGGCTAATGGTTGATAATTAATGACGTTATTGTAGATTGTTGGAAGTCCGAGACTTGAGGTCGACTAGCTTAGGAAGTGGCTAAGGTATGTAAGGCTTACTTTTTCCTTCTTGGCATGTCTTAGACGTAACTAAGGTATGACATGACTTGTGCCTTGGGGGTAATTCCACTCTTACGTCCCGAGTATGTATATGATTCTTATTTGCTCCATAATGTGATATATTTCATATAGTTCGTAAGTCTTATGTATGCTTGGGTTTCAAATAATGCATAAAGGATTTTGTTCCTAAAAGATTTCATGTCTAAAAGTGTCCGCAACTTTTGTAAAAAGAACTGATTGCTTTGAAACGTTCGTAGAAAGTTTTGTAACGTATAATGGCTTTGATTTTCATAGGCGGGCTTGGAATGATTTGATATACGACTATGGTCCCTACGATACTTTGATATACTTATGATATTTGACATGTTTCCGAGTGCCGTCCGAAAGATTTTTGATATAACTATTGTTCCGATCTTCAAATGGCGATTCGTTTATGATTACTTCATTGAGTCTCTGAAAATGATTTATGTGCATATGGTTTCTCACTACTCCACTCGTGCCAGCCTCAATATGTCTTTCACTGCGTCCCGGGCCAGGGCATGTATTCGTGCACCTCATTGCATTATTCACCGCGTCCCTCGCTGGGGCGGGGGCACATTATATTTACCGCGTCCCTTGCTAGCGGGGCCGGGGCACGTTATATGATATGATATATAGGGGAGGTGGCCGGGATGGCATATGATGATTCCCTTTCTTTGCGTCCCTCACTAGAGGGTCGGGGCACGTTACATGTACATGCATATGATGATTTCGATTACCGCGTCCCTCCTTAGAGGGCGGCACGTTATATGTACACTTTATATATGTATATTATGATTTTACTCACCGCGTCCCTCATTAGAGGGCCGGGGCACGTTCCACGTTTTTACGACGATTTTATGACATTGATATGCATGATTTATGTTTTCAAAGACAAGTCCTATGATTTTGCTGAGCTCTTTACTTCAGTATGATCCCGCTACTATGTGGCATGCTTTACATATTCCGTACTGACCCCCTTTCTTCGGGCCGCGTTTCATGTGCGCGTGTACACCTAAGTAGAGTCAAGATATTAGCGTAAGATGTTCCGGCGGGACGCGAGCTCCATTTTCTCCGAGTGTTGCCAAGACAGAGTATTATGCCATGGTTTCATGTTCCATGTTAGAGACTTTGCGAAACGATGTGTCGTGTGCTTAGATGTCGGTCTCGTAGCGGCTATGTGTTCGACGTATTATTATGTATTATGATACATATTTCATACGATTGGAGATTTTAATTGTTTTGAGAACGATGAAAAGCAAGTTTATTTCCTGAAAGATTTTCATTATGTATTTATGTTACGATTAAGGCCAGTATGATTATGAGTATTGTGAGAGTCAGTGGGTTCGCTCGGCCCTAGGTAAGGGTCGGGTGCCCATCACACCCTATCGGATTAAGGGTGTGACATTAGCATCCTATAGATCGAGGGATGTCTCGGTTCATTGGTACACAGTTTGGATGGCTTCACGGGGAGTCGATGCACCTCTCCCGGTATGGCAAGAATTTGTGGATACCTTTCTCCGATATTACTTGCCCCCAGAGGTTCGGCGAGCTAGAGCCGATAAGTTCTTAAATCTTAGGCAAGGAAGTATGAGTGCTTTAGAGTATAGTCTTCGCTTCAACTCTTTGGCTAGGTATGTCTGCCTATATGGTAGCGGATATGGGTGACCGAGTGCACCGATTTGTGAGAGGCCTAGGGCCACATTTTGATGGATAGGTGCTTGTTGCGTCCCCGAGGACAACATGGATATTTCACGCATTCAAGCCCATGCCCAGAATTTGGAAGAAAGCCAACAACAACAACAAAGAAGTGAGTGTGAGCATGATAGAGGGTATAACAAGAAGGCTAGATCTTCGGGTCTAACAAGTGAGTTTAGAGGCGGGCCAAGACAGCAGTTTTCTAGGCATTCAGGCCATTTTATGACTAGTGTTCCTCCACGGTTTACAGGCCAGAGATTTGATAGATCTACTCATTCCGGCCGAGTCGAGTTTCGGGGCTTTCGGGTTCTCGATTCGTGGGGTGATTGGGGTCGGGCTAGGTCACCCGTGCCACGGTGTTCCCGTATGGGAAGTTACATCGGGGCCGAGTCGACTAGGTTCGCAGGTTTGCTATACATGCGGTTGGCCAGGCCATATCATGCGTGATTGCCCCTCGATTGGTGGTAGGGGTAAAGTTTAGCCTTCAGGATCGGCAGTATGGGTCTTCATCATCGATACGCCCTATGGGGCAAGGTTCTGTGCACCGGGTCGGCCATGGTAGAGGTAGAGAGAGGCTCCCGGCCGACGGTCCTCAGCACCATATTTATGCCTTGGCTGGACGCCAAGATCTTGAGTCTTCTCCTGATGTTGTCATAGGTATATTATCGATATTTTCTCATAATGTATATTCTTTGATAGATCCGGGCTCCACATTGTCATATGTTACTCCATATATTGCGAGTCAGTTTGGGGTCAAATCGGAGTCGATCAAACCTTTTGAGGTATCTACACCCGTTGGTGAATCGGTGATAGCTAGTCGAGTATACAGAAATTGTGTAGTTATGATTTGTGACCATCGTACTATGGTTGATTTACATGAATTAAAAATGATGGACTTTGATGTTATCATGGGCATGGATTGGTTGGCTTCTTGCTATGCCAATGTTGATTGTAGAATGAAAATGGTTCGCTTTCCGGAGTTTAGGAGAACCAGTTTAGATTGGAAAGGAAATGCTTTGCGTCCCAAAAGGTAGGTTTATTTCCTATCTCAAGGCAAGAAAAATGATCGCAAAAGGTTGTATTTATCATCTAGTTCGGTTCATGATGTAGAAGGTAAGAATCGCCAACTCTTGATGCATTCCGATGCAGTGAATGAGTTTCCAGATGCATTTTCGGAAAAGCTTCTAGGTCTCTCTCCCGAACGGGAGATTGATTTTGCTATTGATGTTCTACCGGACACAAAACCCATATCCATTCCTCCTTACAGAATGGCTCCCGCAGAGTTGAAAGAACTGAAGGAGCAATTGAAGGATTTGCTTGAAAAAGGTTTTATTAGGCCTAGTTCTTCCCCGTGGGGAGCACCCGTGTTGTTTGTGTGAAAGAAAAATGGCTCCTTGCGAATGTGCATTACTATCCAAGTACTAAATAAGGTAACAATCAAGAACAAATATCCTCTCCCAAGGATTGATGATTTGTTTGACCAATTACAAGGCGCCAAATGGTTCTCAAAGATAGATTTGAGATCCCGGTATCATCAAGTGCGAGTTCAAAGAAAGATATTCCTAAGACAAATTTTTTAGAACCGAGACACGCCATTTTGAGTTCCGGTAATGTCATTCGGCTAACTAATGCACCGGCGGTATTTATGATTTGATGAACAATATGTTCGAGCCTTTAGTTTATTTGTAATTGTGTTCATTGATGATATCCTGGCATATTCTGGGTCCCGGGCGACATCTGAATCGTTTATCTTAGTTCTTGGGTTCTTCTTCAAACTGCGAGAGTTATTGCAATTTTCTAAGTGTGAATTCATTTGAACTCTGCCCTTCCCGGGCATATTTTTGGGGGTTTTTGGGTTCCAAAAAAAATTGATGTGATGAAGATTGCGGCCCACACTACGGGGCCCCTGTTTTCGGGCAGGGTTATTATAGAAATTTGTGAAGGTTTTTTTTTATTTCGCACCTTCACGAAGGACCCGAACGGCGTTTAGGGGGAGCTTTTGGGAAAGTAGTTTCCAAAACTGGAAGATTAACTTCTACCCCCGGCGACACTTCCGGAGGGATCAAGGTTGTTTCTATTGTGAGCTTTGGCGTTGGGTTGGGGTTTTTGTTAATGCAAAATGGTAAGGTGATTGCATCTTAAAAAGCATTGAAAATGAAAAAAATTTCCGACCCAGATTTAATTGCTTATTTCATTGAAAATGTGGAGACATTATTTGAGGCCCCCTCGATTTTATACATCTAAGAGCCTTTAGATTCTTGCAAAAAAACCAATTTAAGCGTGAGGTTGGGTTTTTAAAAAACTAGATGTTGACATCTGATCATCCCCGGAAAGCAAAGTATGGGATCTCTTGCCAAAAACCCTGGGAAGGGATGTTGGAGAAAAGAGAATAGCTCGGGCCCGAAATTTCTAGCCTGGAGTTTGAGTAGTGGACTCGGGTAGTAGGGGTATATTCAAAATCTTTTTCCGTCACTAGTAGGGAAGTGAAAGAGCGCCAAAAGAAGATCCCACTAATTCTTGTAAATCCCCGGAAGGAGAAGTCATCGGGGATTTCGGAAGGAGTTCTGGGGAGGCAGGTTTTGTGTTCCAAATTTCCGACCCGGCCCCGGGCCGCAAAAATGGATCGGCGGTTTATCCTCAGTGTTCGGCCGTGTCTAGGAAATCTTGTTTTCTGTGTTGTCCCCTATAAAAAGGTCGAAATTTAGGATGTTATCTTTCCCCTCGTCGTGCGATAGGGCCCTTTTTCGGGGGAATTCCTCCCAAAGGGTTATTATGTTTGCGTCCCCCAAAAAAACGGGC
>NC_081344.1:61491365-61496458 GCF_029784015.1 Lycium ferocissimum
TTAGGTTATGATTGAATTTTCAACCCATTTCAGCCCAACCTGTTTCAACACAAGCTTATTTATTAACGCAACACATTTGAACATCACGATTTATCCAAATAATGTTTAGGCCTTACCTAGTTTAAATACTTACCTAAGAGATTAAGCTTTGTCCCCTAGCTTGAGGTAAAACAAAAAACAAAAACGTAATTCCATTTCTTACTGAATTAAGAATTCCGATCGTTTGTTTCTAGTGTTTTCTAATACTTCAGTCAATGTGATTAAATTGATTCCAATAAGTTAAAGTATCAATCTTTTTAACTAAATTAACAATACCTGCTTAACATAATCACTTACTGCTTGCTATTGCTTTTAACTAATCTAAGTAAAAAAATATCAGGTACACATTTCATTGTCCATAGATAGAAATAGTAATTACAGGCTATACATAGGGTCAAACGTGTGAATTCGATGGAGGAATCTCATAACCGACTCCTCTAACGGAATTGATTTTCCCGCCCTTAGAGTGAAAAGTTGCTACATATAGACCTGTAGAGACCCCCCTTCACGCACAACCATGGGTCGCTGAAAGATGTGGCTAGTAAAGCCTATGCTTTAGGTTCTCAAACTTTTGAGGCCTCAAAATTTTTTGCTGACGAGTTTTATGATTTTAGTTTGTCTTAGATAATATTGAATATTGTAAAAAAAAGTACAAAATATATATAATAAAAGAAAGAAAAAAAGCTATCTACTTTTTCAGAGAAATATTTTAGAACTTTGAACTAAATTACTCAAATCATATTATTAAATAAAGTTTTTACAACAACATCCATGGTAATGTGTTTAAAACACATGGCTTACATCTTATTAACTAGAATTGATCCTCACTATTATAAATACTAATGATACCATGTGAAATAAAAGGCAACAATTATGAGAAAATAATAAATAAAAGGCAACAATTATGAGAAAATAATAACACTAACTTTTTTAGATATATGTATATACTTAAGGTCTCGGAATAAATTTAGCTTTAGAACACTAATTTTATTGAAACGCCCTTGTACACAAAACCACTACTTTTCCATTCAAAATGCCTTGTGTTCGATTAGATGAGTTTCATACCTTGAACTCTCCCTAAGAGAGATTAAGTTGGGCTACCATTGCCTCAAGGAGAGCTCAATACTTTATTATGTAAGTATATATATATTTCTTTTTTGTTGACGATCAATTTAATTCCCCATCCCTCTCTCACTCCCCCTTACGTAGCAAGTTTTTTTTTAATACCTCTATTTGTTTAGGGACAACAGCAGAAGAGAAATGGCAAGACCATTTTTTTGAAATAATGAAGGACATGTACCCGGAATTGACCCGAGAGTTGGTCGAGTAATTAAGCCATCCTACTATGTCTACATAGTGGATAGTTTTTTTTTCTTAATTAGCCATCCAACTTTTTCAATTTACAGCAAAATGTACTTCGTAGAGGAGACTCGGGATTGTTTCACTGAAGACACTGAGTCAGCACTATATCAAGTTAATAACGTAAGTATCTCTATGAGTTTATTAATTTCTCCTTGTATTTGGTCTTTATCCAAATTAATTTGTTGGTTGCATAAGAATTGGATGGCTGATGATTATGAAGGCAAAGACGTTTTTACCACTTTGAAGGAGAAATTGAACAAGGTGGTGAAAGCCCAACAATCTCAAATTTACTACCTTGAACATGATAAGAAAATTATTTTGGAAGATAGTGCCACCATGTAAGCTCCTTTATTTTCTTCGACATAAGATATACTATACATTAGAGTTAGGGCTGCGCAAATTTTGGGTCAAACTGATAACCCGTGATAAATATCAGGTTATTAAGTTAATAGTTCGGGTCATTGGTTTGTGGGGTTTCTAATGGATCAGTGTTTATTTATAATCGCGATAAAGGTTCGGGTCTCTGTTATGCCACTTTCTTTATCGGTTAGCCCAATAACCTGATAAAAAAATCAAATATACAATTTTACCTGTAAATATATAATGCGGGGTTACTGTAGTATGTTTGAAAATGTCTTGATTATTCATAGATAACTCTTTAATATAAAAACTGCTTAGTGCTTACATTCAGTTTTCTCTTATCCGAACAAGACTGTCCAAACATACCTGTGTGCATAGGGTAATTAATGCTTATATTATCTTATTTGTATCATTCATACCAAAAGGCCTTTCATGATTGATGTTTACCAGAAACTCCAATGTATTAAAGAAATGGACCAAATCTATGTTCGTTGTGCATTGAGTGGGTAATTAAAGCAATGTGCAATTCATATATCTTCTGGTATATCTTGACATTTATCTTATTTACGGGTTGAATGTTTAGTTTAATTATCGGTTAACCCAACAAATAAACTAATAATGATTGAGACCTGATAAACCGAAACTTGGTGAACAATATCTTATTGGTTTGATTATCTGTTTTGCAATTCTTACAACCCGATAACCAATAAGCAAAACCAATAATGTTGACATCCAAACCGACCGATAAACACCTTAATTAGAGTTGATAATCCATACTTCTTCAGGTTTTTCATATTTTTATATTTATCTACTATCATTTATTATTATTATTATTATCCTTAAAAGATTCATTTTTTCAGGTGGGCGGTCTACTTCTTTTACAACACAGACCTGAGACGTCTTGTGTGTTTCAAGTTTGGAGACTTCGAATAAAATACTTTTGCATATCTCAACATTATTTCCACATTTTATCTTGTCATTTTTTTAAACTCAAGTTTCATTTCTTTCCGACAATTATGAGGAACCTGCTTGGAATGAAGAAGACGAGGATGTAGATGGAAATGACACCTAAGATTTGATGATGGATGTTTTGATTAGTACTTGTTCTGTAATAACATTGTTAAGGATTTTTACGTTTAGTTACCTGCATGAATGATTTTATGGAATGTTTTGATTATTACTTGTTCTGTAATACATATGAAAGCGTGTTAACTCTTCGCCTGGTAGCGTACTACGCCATGGAGATATGAAACTGGTCTGATTTTTGTAGTAACTTATCCACCAACAGCATCAATATGTAGAGCCATATATCTCCCCTATTCTTTTGCTAACTATCTTCCCTAGATTAATCACCGAGAGACATGGGTAAAAGGCTAAAAGCACAATATTACAGACTATGATCAGAAGTATTCAGCTATCAATAGAAAATCATGGACTGAAGTACCTCTGGAAGAATCTGAAAATAGTGCAAGTCCCCACCAATAATCTGAAAAGGCTTTTCCATCCTTCCAAAACATGTCATCCGCAATCCCAAAAGTTTTCTCATCACCCTGCCAATTTAAAGAAGCGCGCAACTTATGATGAGCACCAAAGCAAAATTTACAAATTAAGTACAATCAATCAACTATGCTTTCAATCCTAAATTAGTCCAGATATACCTTGTATCCGTTCTGATCTATATAATTAGACTATTTTTATGTTGATCCTTAAACTACTATTACACACTGAATGTACAAATGAAATGCAATTAATCAATCAGCTACACCTCAATCAGCAACTAGACCAGATGTATCCATTCTCCGCAATAAAATTCAACAAAATTAGTCTATTTTTATGCTGATCCTTAATCGACTATTACACTGAATATACAAATTAAGCGTAAATAAAAAGTACTCCCTAATGAGCCTTTAAAAGTTCATATTGGGGATGTTAATAAAATTTCAATAAATAGTAGTGGTACTCTTCTCTAACTTTTCTTAAAAACTCAAACTAGGTATTAATACAACAGAAAATTTCATATTCATACCACAAAATTAAGTCTTTTGAGGTTGGAATTTGAAGAGGAAGAAGCGAGAGAACGCGCAGCAAAGGCATGTGGGAAAGTTCCGAAAGCTAAGCGATTAGAGATGTTAGATGCTACATGTCCACCAAACAAAGTATATAGAGACTTTGGTTGGTGCCAGTTCTCTCGAACGATCTGACAAGAGAATAGCACGAGGAATTTTTTTTTAGTGGAAAACTCCTTGCTCAAGGGGATTAAAAGCCACGACCTACCCGGTAAGATTTCAATTCCCTTCATGAGCAACTTTAAGTCACGATCGATTGTAAGCTAGGAATTAACTCCTATAACCCCTCACCACCCTTACAATGACCCAATCGTAACCTTCGCATTGGCTACCCCTACCGAACAAACTAATACACCTAGACTAACTCTAGCCTAGTGTACCACTCAAAGACACTCTTTGAGAATTCAACACCGTGACTAACTCTAACCATGTTGGAATTCATGATATACACACTCAGTCCATAGTGGATCAGACGTGAAGGCCCATTCTTATACCTGTGTTTATACTTATTTGTAGTCCAATGTAGTCATTATTATTTCCCGGGTCAAGGCCCATTGTATATAAGGACCAAATAGGTCCTTCTAGAAACATTCATTCATTTTTGAACAGATCCTTTGAATAAACAATATTTCTCTCTCTTCTCTCGTTTATCTCTCATGAACCTTGTTTAGGGTTTGTTAGATTCCTTTCGTTATTCTACAATTTTAACATGGTATCAGAGCGGAGATTTTGGTTATCTACATGATTCTCCGTTTAGCGTTGTTACCCCGAACGAATTTTACAGGCAATTATTAGATCGATCCTGATACGTGGGTTTTCGTTGTTGCTTGGTGGCTTTCTGGTTTTCCGATGAGTTTTTAGTGGTTTTCCTGTGTAGATCGTCAGATCTGGTTGTTCATGTTACTTCGGTGTTGTTTCTACTTCGGTTTGTGCCCTAGTTTTGCATTTGTTGTTCGTCTGAAGAGTGATTTCGTTTTTCAGTTGGAGAAACAACGGGTAATATCTTTTCCACTAATATTTAGGTCATAATTTTGTTTTTTCATCCTTATCTGGACGATTTTGTATTTGTGTTTTGTGAATTCGCGATTTACTTGACCGCCGCTATGGTAATCCCTAGTACTCAAGCTGGTACTGCAAATACGACCTCGAATACGAATGTCACTACACTCGATTACACTAACCCTATGCATTTGACCTCTTTTGATGTACCTGGTGTATCCTTAGTGTCTTTCCCCTTTTTGGGGGTTTGGGGGGTTTGGAAACGAA
>NC_081344.1:61496558-61505863 GCF_029784015.1 Lycium ferocissimum
TTATTACCCCAATTTTACAATTTTCCATACGCAACTTGTGTCACTCGCCTTGACTTACCCGAGGGTACAAATACGGATGTAACAATTAACAACTTGTGAGTTCACATAGTTATAAACAGTAAAACTTAACAGAATAGTAAAGATTTATTAATTACCAGTACTACAAGCACTAACATAAAGCCAGAGAATAACTTTTAGACATCAACATGCATAGTTATAGACTTGGGTGGAGTAGTGTTGAGAGTCTCAAACATAATTTGGGTCATCTTTTCACGGTTAGCAGTTAAGAGGTGCTTCAGTTAGAAGGATTGTGTGCTTCAGTTACTATTTGCCTTAAGTTAATGTTCTGTTCACAAAGTTTAGTGTTAGCTTTAAACGAATTTTCAAAATTCGGTGTTTGTTTGAAACAACAATTTTCATTTAGAAATTGTAATATTTCCTAACGGATTTAATATTGCCTTCAACGTAAATTTATTTTGTATTATTTTAACGTGTTACATGGATTACTAGGTCACACAATTGATAATACCTAAGACTTTACTAATAATAATTATTTCAATATATTAACTAAAATAAAAATAGTACCTCCCAGCACAGATGTTATATTTTTAAAACTATTGTCTATTCAAACAAGAACGTAATCAGAATCGAAATACATAATCTGTATATTATTACAATTATACTTCTTTTTTAAATTTGTCCACCTAATCATCTCACATTTTATTCAAATGACAATAATTAGCAAAAGAATGTGTACCTATTCATGATTACGCGACCTATATAGTTATTGTTAATGATTTTCTTTGAGCTTAATTGCTCCATATGGAATGATCTTATTGTTCGCTTAGGAAACCATATATTTTTTAATTGTAAATTGACTTTGATATTATTTTATTAAAATTATAAATTACATAATTTGATATCCACGTGCAACGCACGTGTCGATAGACTAGTGTGTGTGTGTGTGTATATATATATATATAGTATCCAAGTCTAAACATTTGGCTTTCATTTTTGGCGATTAAATATATTAAAAATAACATCAATTTTGCTTCAAACTTGATATTGAGAGAATAAGGCCAAAATTTTGCATTTGATGACAGCCAAGTCGTTATTATCTTTGCTTTCTTTCTCAAGAATATACTTTTAATAATTGCATAATTGAACAAACATATGATTGTTGGTAGGGGTGTTCACAGTTTGGTTAAAAACCAATCCAAACCGAAAATCAAACCAAACCGATTAAATAAATCGATATTTACTTATGTTGGGTTTGGTTTGGTTTTAAATTCTTAAAAACCGATAATATTTGGTTTGGTTTTGGTTTTATTAAAAGCAAACCGAAGGAAAATCCCGAACCGAACTGACAAATTTTATACATAATTTTTATAATTATATTTATACAATATATTAATTTTTACAAATACTTTTAAATAATTTATATACTTTTTAAGTAAAATTTTATTTATCTTTAATAGGCTAATACCTTAAGCCCATTTTTAAAAAAAAAAAAACTCATGAATTCAAACTCATTTATTCAAAGAGACAACTATGAGATTTACCTAGATTTATGGTTTGTATTTCTTATAAATTTTATTCATTTAATTAAAATCATAAATCCTAAGACACACTTTCTCCATAATGCAAGAAACTATAGCTACCACAAGAAAGGGTATACCAATTATAAGTTGGAAATGGATAGAAAATTATTCATAATTGTAGGAAAAAAAACATGAGAGAGACACGGCGTTTTTTTAAAACCGAATATTCAATCCAAACCGATGGATATGTATTATTTATGATTTGGTTTGGTTTTAATAATTTTAAAAACCGTGTGAACACCACTTTTTTTCAATTGTTGGTTTGGAGGAAGAAGTAAAAATAGAAAAGAGAGAAGGAGTGGGTCAATGGGTCAGGTGGGGTGGTGAGTGTACTGGGAGGGGGGGGGGTGTTTTTTTTTTTTTTAAATTATTTGGGACCCAAAATTAAGCCAATTAGGTGGGTAGCACGTGTAAATTAACTAATGATTTTTTTAAGTAAACGTGGGCCGTTAGAAATAAGGGCGTTTTAGACGTAGGTTAACGAGCGGGGGGTATTTGAAAGCCAAAAGGTGGATGGAAGACATTTTTGTATCAATTCTAATAGTTTAAGGGTATTTTACGCCCTTTTCTGTATATAATACTAGTTCAACTTGATATGGATTAATGACATCGATGCATCAATTAGAGCCCGTTTGGCTTATAAGTTCTTAAAAACGAACATAAAAAGTCGTTTTTCGGTTTTTGAGTGTTTGAACTGTGCCAAACATAAGCCATTTCGCGTTTTTAAATAAGTTCCCAAAAAATACACAGGATTGGCTGTTTAATTTTAAAAAGCAGTCTTTTTTAAGCGCGTCAAACAGAATATATCTTGTCCGTTTTTGAGGCGTAACACCGACTTTGCATAAAATCGCATGTCTACACCATTCTAGACCTCAAATTTTTGTGTCAACAATATTTATGAAAAAAATATTATTTTTATTCAAATTATAAGTGAACGTAAGAAATCATTGCTTCTAATAAAAAAAAAAGTTGGAGTATTAGCCTTTAGCCATATTGCTAATGCATATATTCTGAAACTTAGAAATGAATTGAATTAAAAAACAAAAGAAGGAAAAACAAATTTCTAGTCTAAAGCAAGCAAAAGGTTCAAAAACGTTTATATAGTGATTCTTTTTAGTTTTGGTTGGCCTAGATAAGGAATTTTCATCTTCAATCTCAACCACTCGGGTACGCTGTCGTCCTAGATCTACTAATTGAAAATTCAAAAGAGGTCAATCAACCAAGTCGCTTATGAGTAAAAAAAATTGCCCTTTTTGAGAAAAAAATACAAGAATGTTTATACATCTTTCTCTAGCAAGCTACCCTCATTGTCCTTTCCTTTAAAAAAATCTAAGTTAATATCATGTAAACTGACTATGTTTGGATTGGCCTATTTAGGTGCTTTTGAGCCAAAAATAGCTTTTAAGAATTTTTGTAGTATTTGGATAAAATAAAAAAATACTTTTAAGCACTTGTTTTTAAGTCACAATGACAAAAATAAGCAAAAAACCATATGGTAAATTTAACTTATGACTTTTGGCTTATAAGTGTCGCAGTTCCCCATCCAAACGCCAATATACCATCAGTGGCAGAGATGTGTTATGACTAATCATTTTACTTATATAAATACACTATGTTGATACAACTTGAAAATAGTACAAAGCAATTTAATTTCGCGAGTGAAGCCTCAAAACGAGTATAATCCCAGACCTAAACCGCTACTTAAAAATCGAGTGTTAACAATAGACCGACACTGCTCGGGGGAAATCTTTGTAGATGCTTCAGATTAGGGAGAAATTTTACTTTGTGAGTCACACATAACCAACATTACTTATGTGAGTCTAATCTATTATTTGACAAGTGGACTCACAGGTCTCACAAGCTTATTTTTAAACATAAAATAAAAGTATTATTAAAATTTATATTTTTCCTTTTAGGATGCTTAGCTAAAAGGAAATTAAAAACTAAAAAGATCTCTGAATCTCGGCTTTGACGGCATCCTAACAAGTAGGGATGGCAATTAGGGTAGGGCGGGCGATACGGAGGAGCGGGGGCGAGAAGAAAAGAATCATAATAGGGCGGGCGGGGAAAACATATAAACGGGGCGGGGGCGGGCGGGCAAGGCGAGGCAAAATTTAATTTTTGAAAAATGCGGGCAGGGTAGGGCAAGAAATGAGTTATAAGTGGGTTGGGTAAAAAATAACTATTTTATTCTTGTTCCTTAGTTTGAATCCATATTTTGAAGCGTCGTTCTTTACTACTAAAAGTATAAGCATATTGCTAAAATGTGACTTCTAGCATAAATTAAAATAAATATTTTTTTATTATAAAACTAAACTTACGAAGTAAACCCAGCAGTAGAACTATTCTATTTGTTTAAGCTTGTACAAAACCTTTCCTATTTATCGCAAAAGTGATCGCCTAATTAACTGATCTTATGATTAACAATATTCATTTAGAAGAAATCACTAAAAAGACATCTACAAAAAGGTGAAATACTACTACTTTGCCGCTTATACTTACATCACAAGTTTGTCTTTAGTAATTAAGACAAATCATTTTTAACTCGAGACATTCCTTCAAGCTTATTTAATTATACTAAAGATGGTTTTGTGTATTCTCATGCTAAACATAGTAAAATATGTAAATTCTAGTTCTATTTTGAAATTTGAACGATCAAAAGAAAAAAATCCAATTTTAGGAACTAATCATTTATCTAATTGTTTTTAAGAAAATATGTCATGCCTCGAAGTGAAAAATTAAAGAGGAAAAATGAAAGATAATATAAACGGGGCGGGGGCGGGGCAATTTCCTTAAAAAGCTAAAAGGCTAGGCAGGGCGGGGGCGGGGCGGGGTCGAATCTTAGCGAGGTCAAGGCTTGCCGCTTCAACCTGCCTAACCCACCCTATTGCCATCCCTACTAACAAGTCCTGTTTTTCATTTTTTTTTTTTTTTTTTAAGAAAAGGTTTTAACACAATACTTGGAGATCCTTTTTGAAACTTTTAGTTGCTGCAAGGTCTCTCTTTGCCCTCATTATAATTCTTAATTGAAGTTCGCATTTTAGGATCAAATCTTATTTAAAGCATGAGCAATTTCTACATTTATAAAAAATAAAAAATAAATAAAAAAATTAACTTCTTTCTTGCAAACGATTAAAATGAGAAGAGACCTTTAACTTGTAGCTAGCGTTCATGTAATATCCAATTACTTTACTCAACTAAGATCATATTTAATTTTAGTATTCATGAAAAATTTATGCTAAAGTAACTGATAGTCTAATTTACTTTCCAAGAAGACCAAACTAAGACTGTGTTTGGGAAATTGAGACTGATCTTTTAGAGAAGTCAATTATGCCTTATTAGTGTTACAGAAATTGACGACCACAATTTATAAAGGAAAACTGATCACTCTCAATTTATGTAAAGGGGTCCATGAGGCTCAAAGCACTTAATTTTGATTATGAATTTGAGTATAGATTTTTTCAAAACTTCTTAAATAGAATTTAAATATTTGAGAATTACACGAAAAATATAAAGCTAATCATTCAAAATATTTAGGAAAATTTAAGAAAAAAATAGTCAAAGAAATAACAATTTTACTCGTCAAACAATAATATCTTTACATAAATTGCGGTCTTCTTCTTTTTCTGGTTCTTCTTCTAGTTGTTCACTCTTGCAAACACTGTCTGATCTGTTTCTTCTCCTTTTCGTTTCTCAAAATTCTGAGTATCCTGAATTTTCTTATTTATACCTTCTTTTTTCATAACATTGGTAATCACTGAAGATCTTTTTAGTTTTAGTTACCTTTTAGCTAAGCATCCCAATAAGAAAAAATGTAAACTTTAATAATACATTTTTTATTTTTGTTTGTAAACAAACTTGTGGGACCTATGAATCCACTTGTCAAATAATAAACTAGACTCACATAAGTATAATTTCCACCACCGATCTATGTTCAGCGACTAGACACCTTAATTCGTACATATAAATTACATACATACATGTACCTCTAGGGGGGCGAATCCACCGTATAACATGCGGGTTGACGGAACCGAGTCACTTTTGTCTAAATTATGTATATGTATTAAGAATTCTACTAAATAGCTATAAATATTGGACTCTAAATCCAATTATTATTGTATATGAACTTGAGGTCATTATAGGACAAGTGAGGCTTGCTCGATTGGTAAAGCATCTCCACCCACGATCAGTCCAGGGGTTCGAGTCACTCTGGAGGGAAGTATGGAAACACTATAGATCCTCCAAAATGCGGGGTAAAAACAGAAAAAGGTCATTATAGGAACTCGTAAATTTTAAGTCTTGGTGTGCAATTTGCATGAAATATGATTTTCAACTTTAGACTAGTAAGCGAGGTTCCATAAATCCCAAGCCAGAAAAATAAATTATTTTTTAAAAAACGAGAGTTAAATTCGATTTTCTCTCTTATTTACTACCACGACAAATAATCAAAGTATAACCATAGCTATTCCTTTTTCTACCAATCAATCTCCGTCCTTTGGTTGGAAACCTTGTTTTGGGAGTTTGGGAGTTGACCGGGTCAAGATGACCACTTTTGGGAATTCCTAGTGCGCTGGTGAGTTCGTAGCGTCATTTATACTTGGTCTGCATGTCTGGTTTGTGTCCGGGGGGTTTCGGGTGAGTTCCGAGCATCCGTCCGAAGTTGGGGAAACACCAGATTTTTCTGGTGTAAGTTTTATGGTTTCCTTCTTCGCGTTCGCTAGGAAGGGACCGCGTTCGTGTGAACCTTCTCACTCGAGAAGAGGATCAGGTTTGGGTCGGCCTAGGCGCGAAGCCTCGTGTTCGCGAGACCTATTTTGCAATCGCAAAGGCCATTTTCACTGGACTGGGTCGCGTTGTCCTTGCGATCGCAAGGGAGTTCGCAATCGCGATGAAGGGTTTTTCTTAACAGTTAAATATTCTGAGAATACGAAATTAAGCCTCATTCTCAAATATTTTGGGTTCTAGAGCTCGGATTTTGCTGATTTCAAGTTTTTCATTCAAGAGTTTATCTTGGGGTAAGTTTCTAATCCATATTTAGGCTTATTTACGTGATTTCATCCTTAGATTGACCATTTAATCCATGATTCTAGGAGGGAAAATAAGGGTTTGCATGAAGTGGGAGTTTTGAGTAATAAATGAAATTGAAGGACTAATTGTGGTTAGAATTCCATGAAATTAAGTGTAACACCTCGTATCTTTAACCTAAGCTTTGACCATGATCCTAGACTTAGAAAATCGATAAAGGATGTGAGAATTGGAATTTCCTCAAACGGTTGTAAGATGGGGGTTTACGCCATGAACGATGATCGTATTTCAGTATACAGGCCGTATTTCAAAATGTAAACTGGTACCAAGGATTTTTGAGCATTCTGGAATTTGGCATTTGGATGTTACATTGTTAAATACGGACCGTATTTCAAAATGCGGCCCGTATTTCAAAACTTATTTGGAATTTGGGAAAACTTCCTTGATAAAAGTTGTAGAACTTTGAAATACCTTTCCAACGGTATATTATGGGGGTCAAACGGACATATGTGCAAAGAGTTATGGCCATTTTACTGAAGAGACGCAGTGCAGTCCATACGGAATAGGCCCGTATTTCAAAATACGGCCCATCTTTCAAAATACGGCCAGTACCTTGCTGGACGTAAAATGCAATTTTCTAGAACACTATATATTCGTCCATATCAGTTCAAATCATTATTTTTCATTCCTTCAAGCCCTAGAACGACCTCCTACCCTCTTCCATCATGAAGAACACCAAGGTAAGCCTACTCTAATCATTCCAAGTCAATTCTAATACATATCCTTGTAATCTAAAACAAGAAATCATTATTCCTAAAACTAGGATTTTCAAGAAAACCCATCTCAAGGTTCAAGAATTCAAGATTTTGGAAATCCTCTTCAAAGCTCAAGTTTTTAATTCAAGTTTTGAAGCGACTAAGGTATGTAGAACTTCCATCCACATGTGGGAATGTCTACGTTCTTCCCCATGCTCCGTTTGATATCCATGAAGTTCAAACCCTAGGGTATTAAACCCAACATATTGGTAGCCCGTATTTATGTATTTGTGTACATGAATTTTGTATCTATATTCGTTATTGTATTCAAATCTTCCATTACGGTTATTAGGAACCCTAGCTTAATCCAATAATCATGAATTCTTCCTCATGTGTTCTCATTATGTTTATATGAAATTTTATGATTTTACGTAGCAAGTTACAAGCATGTTTTCAAGTCAATTATATATATAATTATGAACTATTGTTATTACTCATGAATCAAGAACATGTTTGCAAGACATTACAACTTATCTCATGAAACCATATTACAAGATATTTCATGAAACCATGTTACAAGTTATTTCGTGAAATCATGATTACAAGTTATTTCACGAAAATCATGGGCTTCTTAGCCAACTATACCATGTTCATGTTTTTGGGAGTTGCTTAGTTAACCGAGAGGCTCAGATAGCTTGAAACTACGTCGCCACCATAGGATAAGGGTTGTCAGCAAGGAGGCAACACCTTCATTATACAGTTTGGATCCTTACATGCTTATTATTACTTAAATCTCATATCCCTGGCAAGGTGTGAGTGTTCTATTTGGTAGGACGCAAGTACCCGCATCATGTATAGCATTCCCCACGTTACAAGCAAAATATATATACATGTATTTCCATTGATTCTTGTTTTCGAGACTTTACTCACATTTTATACTCATTCAAGTTACATTCGATTTGAATTCATGTATCACACCTATGTTGTGCCATGTTCTTCATTTCGACGGAGTTTTACACACTAGTACTATTCACCATGTACTAACGTCCCTTTTGCCCGGGCCCGCACTTCACGATGCGGATATCGATTTTTAGGAGCATACACTGCGCGGTAGGATCACCTCGGTTATCGGCTTATTGGTGAGCCCCCACTCCTCTCGGGGTTGACATGAGTCCGTATTAGTATTTAGTTTATGGTAGTCCAGGGCCATGTCCTGGTAGTTAGTATTCGGACATGTTTTAGAGGTTTCATAGACGAGATATTAGTTCACGAGTCGGTTATGCTTTCATGTTTGCGATTATTACGTTTTCATGAATTTTCATGCTATGAGATAATTTCAAGACTTTATTCCGCAAATTACATTTTTCATGATTCATTTAAATTGCATCATATAGATTATATTGTTTTGATGCCCATGTTGACAATCAAGCCATGAGGTCGAACACATGCAAGCAAGGCCCGAGTGTCGTGTTACGCCCAGGCCATGGTTCGGGGCGTGACATTAAGGATGGTGACTATTTAGCCTATGGGTAGTGTGATTTTAATCTTAAATTTCAGTTTTGCCCTTGGGGCTCGGTGTGGATTATTTTGGGGTTATTTTTGAGTTTCATCTTAAATATATCCATATGGGTATCATTGGTGTTACACCCCGTATCTTAGAACTAAGGTTAGACTCATATCATTAGAGTTTTAGTGAAAAAATTGAAGGTTTGAACGTTTTACGAAAATGGTTGATAGGCCTACTTCGGGCAGTGATAACTCCTTGATTAGTTGGGAATTTGGGAAAGTACCCTCAATGAAAGTTGTAGTACGTAAAAATAGCTTTCTAACGATATAAGGACCAGGCCAATCGAGAGATCGGAGCAAGGAGATATGATCGTCTCAATATGGCTAATAGTAAGGCGTTTAAAAGTCTATAGAATCG
>NC_081344.1:61505963-61522700 GCF_029784015.1 Lycium ferocissimum
CCCTTTGTTGTTTTTACAAGAAGAAAAGAAGGTTGCCTTTTTGACAAAGCATCCTTTTCCCCCCGTGCTCAAATATCCCTTTACGCAAATTCAAGAGCCATACTCAAAACACCGGGCCCCGGGAACCCCCTTTGGATAAAACCACCGCACCGACGATGTCCTAAAGGAAAAGAGATGCGCTATGGTTGGGGCCCTGTAGGGAAGGTGTTAGTTTTAAGAGCCCGAGCCCGTTTTGCCACATCGCAAAAACCCTCAAAAGACCAACCCTAAAGGTGAAGCGAAAACTTTTGGAGGAAAAATCCCACCAAAGATTATTCGATTGGAGCACCTATTAAGACTGCCAGATATCGAAATCATTGTTCCCCTTTCCCCCAACATTGTTAGCCTGATGTTTTTTGGGGATGAAGCCGTACCCGCCGACCCTGAAAAACTTGGGCCCGGTTGATTTTTGGACAGCGTGGGCTATCTTTTTTCGATGATAAGAAGGTAAGCCCCAAATAAGGTTGCATCAAAACCCAAATACCACAACAAGATTACCCCTAAAGGGGCCGATGAAAAAGTTAAGTATCCCCCCAGACTTTGAAAAAACCCGGGAGATGTTGAAAATCCAATAAATAACAAATGTTTTTTCCGATCGAACCCCCGGTTAGAAAAATAGATCGAAATCAAAGGCCCCCCGAGTTCATAGGGAGTTCCACGGATATCAAAATAAGCTACAACCTTTTTTAGGGCCCCCCCTTTTAAACCGGGGTAGGCATCTTTGTTGCCCCATTAAAATTTCATAGGGAATGTTTAAAGAAATGTGATTTATAGAAAAGGGAAGTCCAAAATATGGACAACTTATCTGTCATGAGAAGCACTATGCGTCGTTAATCAAACAAGATGACCATGGGGGGAGCAGGATATCCATATGCCCCGGCTTAAAAGATTCTATAACTATGATAAGGGGTGGGTTTGAGCCCAGAAAAGTCGGGAAAAAACTTACAAGGGAAACAAAAAACCAAAATATAAAAAAAGGGAAAAATCTATTTGGTTTAGATACGAAGTGGATAAGAGGAAAAAACAAAAGGACCAAGAGGTCCCCTTTAAATGAGAAAGTTATTCCCTCTCTATACCTCCCGAATGCCCTTGAATCCAACAAAAAAATCCGAAAGGTTTAAGGACGAATTTTGGGGAAAAGAATGCGCCCATCATTTAAGAATGCTTCAAAAACGGGGGATTCCCAAAACCGGGGAAAAAAAAATGGGTGGACTTCTACCTCGTTGTTCACTCGGGAGAAAGAAAGCCTTTTTTAAAAAAATGGCTTTGGCCCCCACTTGTCGCCTTGTTATGTTTTCTTATTCTTTTGTTTATAAGGGAAAGGGATCGAGTGCCATTCCAAGGGGGGCCCAAAAATTTTATAACTTTTTTTAAATTTTTAATAAAAATTTAAAAGGTTAAATAAGAAAAAAACGCTTTACTTTACCTATAAATATAATATATAATTATATATAAATTTTTAAATTAAAATTGCTTTCACTTGATTGATAACCGGGGTTTTTTTGTTTTACAAGTTTTAATAAAAAGGGGCCACAAAAAAGTAAAATTTACATGTTAAAAAACAAGTAAAAATGACGACGAACAAAACAACGATAAAAGGGGAAGGGAAAAAACCAACTGGGGGTTGAAGATTTGGAAAAGAATAAAAGAATAGACTAATGCCAAAACTGGGGGGGGAAAGAAAAAATTTAACCGGGGAAATGGGGGGATTTGGGTTTGGGGGAAACCCGGAATGGTGTAATTTAAAACCGAAAAAGAAGGGTTTGAGTTTGTTGGGTTAAAAGATTTTTTTCGCTTTCTTTGGCTATATTGGTTTTGGGGGACAACATTGTTGCCCATATTTTTGGACCCGGGGGAAAAATTTGCCCGGGAAAACAGAAAATCAACCCCCTAAGGGCCGGCTTTCCAATTAAAGAAGAGGTAAAAAAAAGATTCGGTAAGGGGTTTTAGAGGTGACACTTTTAACAATCTGATAATGTTAGCAACATAGTCCTGCATCAAGAAAGATGGGAAATAAGATTTGTGTGGACTATCGTGATCTTAAAGGTAAGAACAAAGGATAATTTTCTACCTGCTAACATCTACGTACTCACATAATCATACTAAGTGCACAGGTGAAATGTTTTATGACACATGAAATATCATCGGGACACTAATGATAAATAGCAGGCTTCAAAAAAGATGGCATCTATCATGCCTCCTGGAGTGTATCATTACCGGGTAATGCCTTTTTGGGTTCTAAGAATGCTGGCGCTACTTCACGAGGGCAATAAATCCTGTTATTTCTTCACATACATACATGTGAGAGATTGAGGTGGCATGTGGACGACGTCGTCATCAAGTCCCGAGTGGGTGAGGACCACCTTGAACATTTAAGAAAATTCTTCGAACATTTAAGAAAATTCTTCGACAGACTTCACAAGTATGATTTGAAATTGAAACCTGCAAAATGTGCATTTGGAGTGCCTATCGGAAAATTGCTAGGATTCATAGTCAGTCGTCATGGTATTGAGTTGGATCCCACAAAGATCAAAGAAATCCAAGAACTCCCACCGTCAAGAACAAAGAAAGAGGTCATGAGTTTCTTAGGAAGGTTGAATTACATTGGATGCTCCATCGTTCAAATCTACGGTAATCATAGAACGATTCTCAAACTCCTCAAGAAAATGTCAAGAACTAACGGACGATGGTGACCCAGAAAGAAGCCTTTGACACAATTAAAGATACATTCCTCGTCAAATCCACCCGTTTTGGTCACGCCAAAGCTAGTCCACAACTATGCCCATATAAATGTACATAAGCTGACAGGGCTATCAAAATAATATCCCAAAATATAGGCCGACAACGCCAAACATATCTAACCATATACATATGTCTACGAACCTCTAAGAAGAATACGTCATATATATACGGGCGGGACAGACCCCGCCGTGCCCATAAATATGTACACAAAAAATCTATACCAAAAGTCGC
Source organism: Lycium ferocissimum (assembly GCF_029784015.1). Classification (NCBI taxonomy): domain Eukaryota; kingdom Viridiplantae; phylum Streptophyta; class Magnoliopsida; order Solanales; family Solanaceae; genus Lycium; species Lycium ferocissimum. The sequence goes on from NC_081344.1 coordinate 61,508,976, forward strand.
GGCTCCGAATGAACGCGGAGCTCCGCTATATGTAGTCTCGAGAAATATAGTTATGGATCAAGTTCGTCTCCCCGGCCACTGCAGGCCGACGCGTTATCATTCACAAACACACAGGACGTCGCACGAAGAATGTACCGAGTATGTAAAGCATGATCAATATCAATATGAAAGAATAACAGACAACATGTGAAATATCATAAGATGGGAGATAATAGCATCATCGTCATAGCACTTACTTGCTTTCCATGGGACATTCCATTTCTATTTCGTATAGGTATTACATATAGCCATGTCGGACTCATCTACTTTTCGTATCCATTTTCGTATTCGTATTCATATTTTTCTTTCGTACTAATGTTCATATCATATACATTGTATATACATATCCTTTACTTGGCATTTAGATATACTCAGCATATGCGTACTCATATTGATGTCATATACATAACATTTATATAGCATACCCGACCACCAAGGTTCGGTGTTTCACGCCCTACCAAGGCTCGCCTTACCAAGCCTTACCAAGGCTCGCTTGTCATACCTAGCCCTACCAAGGCTAAATGTTATCCGTACCCAACCGCAGCTGCGCGCGCACATCGTCATATATATATATATATATATATTCACTATATTCTACCCGGCCACATAAGCTCGGGGTTCAATAGCCACTCGCGGGCATATATACATATAAGCTCATAAATATCTTTAGCTCTTTTACTATCGTCATTCATTACCTCTATCCTTAAAGGATTACTCATCGTATAAGGAACTTAGTAACCGTATCATATCGAGCATCATAGGCTTAGTAGCATTTAGAGATAAGATCGTTGGAGAGTATCGTAGGCTCATAGTAGAATAGAAAATTGGCCAAAGAACCATGCTTTATGAAAGAAGGGTTAGCCTTACATACCTTTCCGTTCAACTATTCTATCACTTGCACGTGCTTCTTCAACGCTTACGTTTCTACCTTCATTAAAGTGCATACTAACATTAGAGAATCGATAGCTTAGCATTCATGACTAAAGCAAGGGAAAATTGGACAGCATCTCCTTTATTTATACGACTTCCTCCATATTATATATCAACTCCCAAACATCAATAATAATATTCACAATATCATCACAATAGCCTTTATTCAACTACATTATCCTTACTTCTTCATTCACTTCAATTCATCCATATTCATGGTCATATCACACCATTACGTTAATTCATATACAATGTCTATTCCATACTCTCAATATCATTTATAACATGGTCATAATCATAATGTATCAAGAATCGTAACTCAATCCAAACATTTACTCAAAAGTGATACTATTCACACATTCATGACCCATTTCTATATCCTTTATAATCCAAGTGTTTCAACTTTCAAATACTTTAAATAACATGGAATGTTCATAAAACTTACCTTATATGGCAGTAGGATTGAACATTGGGTGCAAATAGCTCACTTGAGCAAAACCCTAGCTTTTCCTTCACTTGGATTCCTTGTTTTTGATGAACTTTAATGGCTTTTCTTACTTTGATTCACTTGGTTTGAAGATAAGAACATTTGATTTCCCTTGGATTCTTGCTCATGAAATATGTGTAATGTTCTAGAGGCTTTAGAGAGAAGTAGGGGAGTTTTGGAATGAAATAATGAAGTTGGAATCACATTTAAAGACTTGGAATATTTCAGCCCGTCGTGACTTCCATCTGACCTCTTCCACGGTCCGTGGAACATGGTGCCTGTCCGTGGTTCTGTCGTGGTTCACCACCAGCCAGCCACCATCTCTTCTGTAGTTCCACGGACTCTTCCACAATCCACGTACAAGGTTTCATAGTCCGTGGAACATGGTCGTGGAACTCACAGTTTCACCAAAGTTGATCCCGTCGTCTCGTTCGATCTCCAATCCTTATGGAACCTTCTTAACACTTGTTTATCACTTTATTAACAATCTAAGGGGCATTATAACTCTTCCCCAAAACATCATTAAGTTGTCATCAACTTGCTACTCATAATTCTCGTCCGATACTTATCGTATACCTTGCCTTTTCTTGGCAACTTTCTCGTCTAACATCGAATGTCTTTTAAAATCTTATTTAGAATCATCAAATGCTATTTCTTACTTATTGAAACATCGTAGACTTCGTGCTCTTCATTAGTCTATTCACTGTGCATCAACGGAAAATTTTTCGAGGTGTAACATTCTTCCCCCCTTAAGAACATTCGTCCTCGAATGTTAAGCACTCGGGAATTCTACGAAAATTTTGCCAGAGTTTTCCCTATAATATGGCACTACCATCCTGTCACAACAACCCATAATAACAATGCCTCACAGGGCCACAACATAATAGCAATAGAATTTGGCCACACACGACCCAAATGCATAAAAAGGAAAACATACATACCTTATGATCTTGACGTCTCATCTTGGCCCTCTTCCGGGGGCTGAAATAAGTGCGGATATTTGGATTTCATGATTTCTTCCGCTTCCCATGTCATCTCTTCTCGATTATTATTTCTCCACAAAATCTTGACTTAGGCCATTTCTTTGTTTCTAAGCCTCCATACTTGCCTATCTAGTATGGCAATGGGTTTTTCATCATAAGCTAACTTTTTAAATCACTAGAACATCATTTACCGGGACGATCCTAGTAGGATATCCAATACATTTACGAAGCATCGAGACATGGAAAAGGATGAACCGACTCCAAATCAGGAGGTAGATCTAACGTAAGCTACTTTGCCTACTTTTGCGCACAATTTTGTAAGGCCCAATGTATCGGGGACTAAGCTCCCCTTTTTGCCAAATCTCATAACGCCTTTCATTGGCGACACTTTCAAGAATACCCAGTCTTTAACTTGGAACTCTAAGTCCCTTCGACGATTATCCGCATAGGACTTTTGACGACTTTGGGCTGCTAACAACTGATCTTGTATGAGCTTAACTTTCTCTATGGTTTGTTGGAACAAGTCTGGCCCTATCAATTTAGTCTCTTTTGTTTCAAACCACCCAATTGGGGATCTACACTTTCGCCCATATAAAGCTTCATACGGTGCCATTTGAATGCTAGAATGATAACTATTATTGTAAGCAAACTCAATGAGTGGTAAGTGATCATCCCAATTACCTCCAAAATCTAACATACATGCCCGTAATATATCTCGCAGTCGAATGGTACGTTCGGCCTTGTCCATCAATCTCGTGGATGAAATGCCGTGCTAAGGCTCATAAGTCCCTTAAACCTCTTGGAAGGACTTCGAGTAAAATTAGCCATAAACCGAGTACCTCTATCGGAGATAATAGATATCGGAACACCATGAAGTCGCACTATCTCTTTAACATAGAGCTTTGCATAATCTTCTCCTACATACGTCGTTCTGACTGGTAAGAAATGAGCTGACATAGTGAGTCTATCCACAATCACCCATACAGAGTCATACTTACGTCGAGAACGGGGTAAGCCAGTAATGAAGTCCATGTTAATTACTTCCCACTTCCAAGTTGGGATTTCTATAGCTTGCAACAATCCGCCCGACTTTTGGTGCTCGATTTTCACTTATTGACAATTGGGACATCGAGCTACAAATTCCGCTATATCTTTCTTCATCCCATTCCACCAATACATAGATTTAAGATCATTATACATTTTCGTTGCTCAGGGTGGATAGAATAACGGGAACAATGAGCTTTTCTCAATATTTGGTGGCGTAAACTCCGCCACATTAGGAACACATGTCTGCCTCGACATCGAAGAAATCCGTCTCCTATAATCTCAAATGATGACTCCTCTTTCGAGTGTATCTCTATCGTTTGCACTAGCATGGGATCTTCGTATTGTCGCTCTTTTCACTTCCACTACTAGCGACGAAACCGTCGAGTTCCGAATGGTAGTTCCCCGCTACTTCGAGTCCACTACTCGAACTCCCAGGCTAGCTAACCGCCGGAGCTCACGAGTCATTTCTCTTTTCTCTAGTTGTACATCATACAAACTTCCCATAGATCTGCGGCTGAGTGCGTCAGTCACAACATTTGACTTTCCGGGGTGATACAGAATGTCAACATCGTAATCATTTAGCAATTCCAACCATCGTCGTTGCCACAAATTCAACTCTTTCTGCTTGAAAATATACCGAAGGCTTTGGCGATTCGTGTATACATCTACATAAACACCATATAAATAAGTCTCCATATCTTTAATGCATGAATCACGGCAAGTAATTCAAGATCATGGGTTGGATAATTCTTTTCATGTTTTAATTGCCTTGAAGCATATGCAATCACCTTGCCATGTTGTATCAATACACAAACCGAAGCATCACAATAAATAACATAACCTTTCAATCCTCCGGGAAGTGTCGACCGGTGGAAGTCAATCTATTTTTAGCTCTTGAAAATGTTTCCATTGAAACTTGCTGATTTCCGGTTTAGCTTTGTGAGTGATGCGTAAAGAAGAAAACCTTCAACAAATCTCCTCCGTGCCTAAGCCCAAAAAGCTACGAACCTCCGTAGGAGTCAGGCTTTAGCCAAGTCTTCACGGCCTCAATCTTTTGGCTATCCCAATACCATCGAAACAATCCGTAAAGGTCACCGAGTTCAACCAAAACTCACACTTAGAAAATTTGCAAATAACTTCCGCCTGAGAACCTATGAAGGACAAGCAAATGACCCTGATGTTCTACCTGATCTAGAATACACCAAGATGTCATCGATAATGAATACAATCACAAATAGATCTAGGAAGGCTCGAACACATTATACATCAAATTCATAAACACTGCCAGCGCATTAGTTAGCCCAAATGACATTACCCTAAACTCAAAATGGCCATATCTTGTTCTGAAGGCTGTCTTAGGGATATCTTTCTCCCTAACTCTCACTTGATGATACCCGAATCTCAAATCTATCTTGGAAAACCATTTGGCACCTTGTAATTGATCAAATAAGTCATCAATCCTCGAAAGAGGATATTTATTCTTAATCGTCACCTTATTCAATTGCCGATAGTCAATGCACATTCTCAAAGAGCCGTCTTCTTTCGAACAAACAATACGGGTGCTCCCCATAGGGATAATTGGGCCTAATAAAGCCTTTCTCAAGCAAGTCTTTCAATTGCTCCTTCAACTCTTTCAATTTCGGGGAGCCATTCTATAAGGAGGAATAGATATAGGCTTAGTGTCCGGCAACACATCAATAGCAAAATCAATCTCCCGCTCCGGAGGAAGACGCCAGAGTCCTTTCCGGGAACACATCCGGAATTCATTCACTACGGAACCGATCGAAGAGTCGGCGGTTGAAACTTCTACATCTTGAACCCGCACTAGATGATAAATACACCCTTTTGTAATCATTTTCCTTGCCTTTAGATAGGAAATAAACCTACCCTTGGTGACGTCGTATTCCCTTTCCATTCTAAAACTAGTTCTCCCGGAATTGAAACGAACCATTTTCATTCTACAATCAACATTGGCGTAGCAAGAAGCCAACCAATCCATGCCCATAATAACATCAAAATCCATCATTTTTAACTCATGCAAGTCAATCATAGTAACGACGATCACAAATCACAATTACACAATTTCTATATACTCGGCTAGCTATTACCGATTCACCAACGGTGTATGGACGCCTCAAAAAGGTTTAATCGACTCCCTAGGTTTGATTCTAAACCGACCCGCAATATACGGAGTAACATATGACAATGTGGAGTGGGATCTATCAAAGCATATACATCATGAGAAAATACCGATAATATACCTGACAACATTGAAGAAGACTCAAGATCTTGGCGTCCGGCCAAAGCATAAATACGGTGATGAGGACCGCTAGAACCGGGGACTCTCCCCGCCTACTACCATGGCCGCCGGCGCATGTGAACCCGGCCCCACAGGCGTATGAGATGCCGAAGATCCGGCTACCGACCCCGAAGCGTCGGGTCCTACCTCGCCACCAACCGAGGGCAATCACGCATAATATGGCCGGTCGACTACATGAATAGCAAACCTCGAACCCAATCTGCACCGACCCTAATGTAACTTCCCACACCGGGAACATCGTGGCATAAGTGGCTCGCACCGACCCGAATCACCTTAAACCGAGATCCCGAAAAGCTCTCGACTCGGTCCGGACGAGTAGATCTATCAAATCTCTCCGGCCCGAAACCGTGGAGGTGCACTAGTCATAGAATAGCCCGAATGTCTAGAAAGATCCGTGCTGCATATCCTCTATACTCACTCATCTGACCGAAGATCTAGCCCTCTTGTTATGCCCTCTATCATGCTCACGCTCACTTCTTTGTTGTTGTAGGCACTCTTCTAAATTTTTTGAGCATCGGCTTGGATACGTGAGATATCCATATTGTCCTGAAGCGGACGCGTAGTCAAGCACCCACCATCAAGCGTGGCCCTCAGGCCTTTCACAAACCGGTGCACTGGTCACCCATATCCGCTACCATAGCCGAAGCATACCTAGCTAAGGAATTGAAGCGGAGACTATACTCTAGAGCACTCATGCTCCCATGCCTCAAATTCAAGAACTTGTCGGCTCTAGCTCGTCGAACTTCTGGAGGTAAATAATATCGGAGAAATGCATCCATAAATTCTTGCCATACCGGAGGAGGTACAATGGCTCCCCGTGAAGCCATCCAAACCGTGTACCAATGAACTGCGACATCTCTCAATCTATAGGACGCTAGGATCCAACGATTCGGTGTCCGAAGTATGTATCAACCGAAGCGTCCTCAACATACCATCGATGAAATTAAGGGTCCTCGTCCGGCTTAGATCAAGAATTTCGGAGGGTTTAAAGTAATGAAATCCTGAGCCCTTGTGACTAACGACCACCCATCACCTTGTCTGCACTTTGCCGGCGAGTCCGGGCAAGAACCACTGAGCTCGATAAATGAATGGCCTCTTTCACATCTTGGCTTGGAAGCACCGGTAAGGAAGAACTGAAGTCGGGGCTGGGCCGAGGCTCCCTCACGCTCCTCTAATATAGGCACCGGGGATCGGGAGGAATGATTAGCCGCACTCGGGCTCACTTTCCTTCACTACCGGTGGCGGTGCTCTTCCGGCCTCGCTTTTCTCGCTAACGTCTTGCCCTTTGGGCTGCTGTATGCCTTTCTTTACAAGCATTTTGAAATACACAACACATGGTTAAGAAGCAAGAAGTTTTTACATCATGGCATCGCACGATTCTTATGAAGAAAGAAGGTCTTTCATTCCTAAAATATATGCAGCCCTCTTGTTTATAAGTGTGGCGCGCAACACACCCATAACCAAGACTCTACTAGACACGCCGTAGACACACGCTCTGGGGCTGAGGCTGCGAAACCACTTTGTCACGACCTAACAGGTTGTACGGGCACCCGGTGCTATCCCACCCGGCACCTCTTAACATACTTTCATATCACATTTAGGTGAGCCACCATAGCTAACTCATGCTTTTCATTCATCATCATTCTAGTCACATTGGGCAACAACGCATCTATATCATTAACAACTATGCCCATATAAATGTACATAAGCGGGCAAGGCTATCAAAATAATATCCCAAAAATATGGGCGACAAGGCCAAACATATCTAACCATATACACATGTCTGAGCCTAAAAGAAGAATACGTATATTATATAGGCGGGACGGGGACCCGTGCCCATAAATATGTACACAAAAGAATCCTATACCAAAAGGTGCAGCTCACAAGAATGAAATAGAGCTCTGTATGTAATTCCCGAGGAAATAATATAGCTATGGATAAAGTACGTGCCCTTTTGACCACCTGCGGGCATGACGCGAGCGTCCACAAATAAAAGGACGTCGATATCGAAGAATGTATTGAGTAAGTAAAGTATGATCAATATCAATATGAAAGCATAATAGATAACATATGAAACGACGTAAAGATGGGAGATAATAGCATCATCGTCAAGCACTTACTTGCTTTCCATAGGGACATTCCATTTTTATTGCGTATTCGTGTACATATAGCCATATTCGTACTCATCTACCTTTCGTATCCATTTTCGTATTCGTATTCATATTTTCCTTTCGTACTAATGTTCATATCATATACATTGCATATACATAGCCTTTACTATACTCAGCATATGCGTACTCATATTGATGTCATATACATAGCATTTATATGGCATACCTGACCACGTAGGTTTGGTGTTTCACATGGTGACACTAACGAAGGGCTCGATGTCATACACAGAACTATCCAAGACTCGGGGTTGTTTCGTATGCGGTTGTGCGCGCGCGTCGTCATATATAGATATATACATATACATATTCACTATATTCTACCCGGCCGCATAAGCTCGGGGTTCACATTAGCCACTCATGGGCACATATACATATAAGCTCATAATCCACTTTAGTCTTTTACTATCGTCATTAGAGACTCAGTACAATCGTATGTATCAAGAATCATAAGCTTAATAGCTTTTAGAGATAGGATCTTTAGAGAACATCATAGGCTCATAGAGGGATAAACATTTGGCCAAAGAACCATGCCTTATGAAAGAAGGGTTAGCCTTACATACCTTTCCGCTCAACTATTCTATCACTTGCTCGTGCTTCTTCAATGCTCACGTTTCTACCTTCATTAAAGTGCATACTAACATTAGAGAATCGATAGCTTAGCATTCATGACTAAAGCTAGGAAAAATTGGACAGCACCTCCTTTATTTATACAACTTCCCCCATATCATATATCAACTCCCAAACATCCATAATAACATTCACAATATCATCACAATAGCCTTTATTCAACTACATTATCCTTACTTTTCAATTCACTTCCAATCATCCACATTCATGGTCATATCACATCATTATGTTCATTCACATACAATGTCGATTCCATACTCTCAATATCATTTATAACATGATCATATTCATAATGTATCAAGAATCATGACTCATTCCAAACATTTACTCAAAAGTGATACTATTCACACATTCATGACCTATTTCCTATTTCCTTATATAATCCAAGTGTTTCAACTTCCGAATACTTTAAATAACATGGAGATGTCATGAAACTTACCTTAGATGGTATAGGATTGAACCTTGGGTGCAAATACATCACTTGAGCAAAACCCTAGCTTTTCCTTCACTTGGATTCCTTGTTTTTGATGAACTTTAATGGGTTTTCTTACTTTGATTCACTTGGTTTGATGATAAGAACCTTTGATTTCCCTTGGATTCTTGCTTATGAAATATGTGTAATGTTCTAGAGGCTTTAGAGAGAAGTAGGGAAGTGTTGGAATGAAATAATGAAGTTGGAATCACATTTATAGACTTGTAACATTTTAGCCCGTCGGGACTTCCACGGACCCTTCCACGGTCCGTGGAACATTCTATGGTCCGTGGAACATGGTCGTGGAACTCACCGGTTTCACCGAAGTTGATCCCGTCATCTCGTTCAATCTCCAATCCTTATGGAACCTTCTTAACACTTGTTTATCTCTTCATTAACAATCTAAGGGGCGTTCTGACTTTTCCCCCAAAACATCATTAAGTTGTCATCACTTGCCCTACTCATAAATCCTTTCGAGACTTATCGTATACATTTCTTTCTCTTGGCAACTTTCTCGTCAACATCGAATGTCTTTTAAAATCTTATTTAGAATCATCAAATGCTATTTCTTACTTATTGAAACATCGTAGACTTCGTGCTCTTCATTAGCCTATTCTTGTCATCAATGAAAAATTTTTTTCGGTGTAACGATTTAACGGCTAAACGTAATAACGTGGTGTCTAAAAAATTAAGACATTATATGGTTGAATGCCTGACAATCGAATTTCTAGAATAGACCCCTTAAGGTACATCTTTCACTAGCCTATGCCAATAGGGAAATTGGCTAAATAGAAAATGCTATTAAGCGAGTTCAACATCCAATACGTCAAGCGCTAGCAGATTTGCTGGCAGGAAGCCCAGTGGATGACAACCCCGTACCTTTGTGGACTTACTTCCCAGATGGAGAAATAATGATAATTGAAGGCGAAGAAAATAAAGATGAATTAGGCTAGAAAGTATACTTTGATGGAGTGGTCAATTTTAAAGGATCAGGAATCAGAATCGTTTTGGTTTCAGACTCAAGCCAATATAATCCAGTGGCTGCCAAGTTGAGCTTCAGTTGCACCTACAACATGCTTCGTATTCAACCATGTTGTTGGTGCCAATAACCTAAAACACATGCCAAGAACCTAAAACGAGTTAGCTGATGCATTGACAACAATAGCATCCATGATTCAGCATCCTGATAGTAGATACATTGATCCTGTCAAAGTCAAAATCAGAGATCGACCGGCTCACTGTGCTTTTGTAGAGGCAGAGACTGATGGAAAACCTTGGTACATTGACATTAAAATGTACTTGGAGAAAGGAGAATATCCTGAAGGAATCACCTTAAATCAGAAGAAGACTATCAGGAAGTTGGCGAATGGTTTCTTCCTCAACAAGAATGTCCTGTACAAAAGAACCCCGGATTTGGGATTGCTTAGATGTGTTGACTTTGTCGAAGCTACAAGATTGAATGAGAAAGTGCATCTTTGGAACCTGCGGGCCTCACATGAATGGGTTCGTGCTAGCGAAGAAAATCTTAAGAATAGGTTATTACTGGATGACCATGGAGAATGATTGTATGCAAATTTGTCAAATGCCTGAAGTGTCAAATTCATGGAGATACGATAGGGTCTCTCAACAGAACCGAATGCTATGACGTCGCCTTGGCCATTCGCCTCTTGGAGCATGGATGTCATAGGACCCAATTGAGCCCAGTACAAATAAACACCGTTTCATTTGGTCGCCATAGACTACTTCACCAAGTGGGTGGAAGCGATTATCTTATGCATCAGTAACAAAGAAAGTAGTCATAGATTTTGTGCGCAACAACATCATATCTTTGATTCGGTATCCTAGAATCAATCATAATAGATAATAGGGCTAATCTAAACAACCACTTGATGAAATAAATGTGGGCGTAATTTTGAATCACTCACCGAAATTCGATCGCACTCATACGCGCAAATGAATGGTAAGTAGAAGTCGCCAACAAAAACATCAGAAGATCCTCGAGAAAAGATGATTGATAACTACAAAGGGCGGGATGAACAAGCGCCATATGCATTCTTTGAGGTATCATCCTAACGAACTTGTTGGGGCCACTCCGTGCACATTTTTGGTGTATGTATGGCAAGCCGATAATACGGCTAGAAGTAGAAATCCCTTCACTTCGAATCATACGAAGAAAGGTGAGTTGGATGATGCATAATAGATCCGCAAGAGGTATGAGCAACTGGCTCTGATAGATGAAAAGATGATGATTGCTATTTTTCATAGTCCACTATACCAATAAAGAATGGCGCGAGCTTTCAACAAGCATGTGAAAACCACAGTTTTTCAAATTGGGCAATTGGTACTCAAACGAATATTCCTAAATCAAGAAGAATACAAATGAAAGTTTGCACTAAACTGCCAAGGGCCCTATATAGTGCAAAAGGTACTATTAGGAGGAGCCATGGTACTTCTTTGAGATGGATGGTCAAGAGTGGCCAAGGCAATCAATTCAGATGTCATCAAGAGATACTACGTGTGAAGAAGAAGGCGACTACAAAGATTCAAAGTTTTTATAGTTTTTGTTGTTTTAATCTCATTACCTTTGCTTGTAATTTTGCAATTTTCCTAAAAAACCAAATCCAAACTATGTACAACTACGCGAGGACCTGGTTCCCTATACTTATAAGAAGATATGTAGGCACTTTTCCAAGCTCAGTTGTTTTAACCCAAAAATCCAAAATTATGTGTTTTTGATTTACGTTATGACCTGATTCCCATTTTGGGATAAGTAGGCGCTCTTCTGAGTTCGGTCTCACAAAAAAATTCTAATATGTTTGCCCTGAACTATGTTTCGACCTGATTCCCAAAGCCGGATACATAGGCGATCTCCCGAGCTCGGTCATTCCAAATAAAATTCCCAATGAACCTTAGGAAACCTCGTAAAATGCTTTAGCAAGAGAGAGTTAAAGGTAACCCCACAAGAAAACTGGGGCAGAATTTTTGAGAGTACCTCAAAAATTCTTTAAATTCATCAGTTCAAATCCACATATATACCACATTATTGGTACTTGCTGAGATGGATTATCTATATATATACCACATTATATATCAAAAAATTAAGAAAAAGGGTAGTTCTTTCAAGGATTAAGTGTTGGTGTTGAAGTGTTGATCCAACCCCTCCTCTTTGATCTTTAGGTTGCCCTACAAAAAGGTAAAATCCTATTTCAGTTCACTTCATTCTTATTTCTAGTTTGTTTTATGTATTAAGTTGATTATATTTGTTTAATGATGTTCCAAGCTATTGTTTCTGGTAGAACTTAGTATGAATGCTTACTTAAATGTGGTTTGTATGGATACAAAGGTTTTTTTTTTCCTTCTTCCTTTTTTTCTTTTTCTGGTTTGCTATTTTATTAAGTTTATCATGTTATGGTATTATAATATTAGCAATATGAGGTTCAAAGGGGTTCATCACTAACAGCTAGGTGTTAAAGTTGGTTTTGAATATTTGTTTATTGTCTCAGTGGAAGTTTTGAGGCTGTCATGTTGTAGTGTTGCCTTAATAAGATGTGAAAAGGCTGTTTAAGTGCATTAACTAATAAGTTTATGATTCAAATAGGTTTGGAAATGAGATAGAAATGTCAGTCTTAAACCATAGTTGTGGTTTCACTGATCACTTCAGAGTTTCTAAAGCATTTTTCTATTTTTCTATGTGTTTTGCTGAGTTCCTGTGGATTCTGGGTTCACTTTAGCCTCATACTGACTTTGTTAGGATCATTTTAAGTTGTTAATCTTATGTATTCATTGGTCTTGAATGAAAGATGAATATGTGATGCTTATGGTTTATTGTCAAGGCTCTTTACTAAAGCTGTTTCAAAGGTTATAAATGGACCCTTTTTCTTTGTTAATTATCAGGAGACCAGACTTAGCCTAAATGATGCCCTAAAATGGTCTAAAATGACCACATGATAAGAACAGGTCCTAAAAATGAGCCTAAGTCTTGATTTCCTTCTTAAAAGAGTCTCCTTGTATATATATATATTAAACGCACCTGTGTCTTAGCTTTAAGTGATCTTCTGGAGATTGTCTGATTTTGAAAACTAATTTGAAACTTTGGAACATTAGGCTTGGCTTTGTTTTCTGCATATGTGGAGTTAAAAGAACCTAGAACTGGCTTTAGTGAAACAATGTTCTTTAAAATGATTTGAAAATATGTTTATGAGATCCTTGAGTGGGTTTTTTTGAAAATCCAATATCTTGTATGCTGCCTTGAGAGTCTTCAACTTCATTTTCTGGTTTCGTTTAAACAACTGTGTGGTTATAAAAAAAAAAATCAAAGATGAAGACTGGTGATTATAGATTTGTTTATGCATTGTTTGAATATTGTCTTGCCCCTCGTTGGTCCTATTAAGTCTCCTTTGAAAGGTTGAGTTGGTTTTTGGACTTAGATTCTAGATTTTAAAATTTGTTGGAGATTCTGGAAACTGTTAGTGAAGTATGTGGATTTTAAAAGGAACCTGAATATAAAAGATTGTTTTGGAGGGTCTATGTCATCAGTTGTCTGTCTTATTGATTTCTGAGAGTTTAAGTGTAATTTTGAATTTTGAGTATGTTGCTAATACTTATTCTATCAAGATGATTATCGAAGTTAGAAGTATAAGGAGTTTTGG
>NC_081344.1:61522800-61537973 GCF_029784015.1 Lycium ferocissimum
CTTCTTAACAAACAACCTTTTTTCCCCTTGGAATTATGCCAAGCTTCCCATTCCTCCCCCCTTTAATCCCCGTTTATAATGTTGAAAAGGTTCCATTAATGCAATAAAATTGAAATGTTTTTGTCTGTTTAACATCACCACTCTTTCAAAAGCTTGTTGAGTGTTAACAGATCTAATATTCCAAATAAGTGCACTATTCATTGGGAACCTTTTGATTTAGAAGCTGCTTTCCTTGTTTGTATACCCCCAGTATTTGTTGGAGGTACACTTTTATCCTTGTTTTGCTTTTTGTTTGTCTCCCTTTTGGCCTTTGCAGCATGTTTTGGTGAAATGTCCCCTTTAATCAAAGCCTGATTCAATTGTTGAGTTAAATTCTGATCCTCCATATCATCATCATCGCCTATGTCAATGTCTTTGTGAACTTCTGCATTTTGCTGTGGTCCTCCTGGTTCAAACGTTTTGTTGTCGGTGATTATGTATTGCATTGTCTTCATTGCTTATCTTGTTCACTGAAACTCATATCACCATTAATCTCCGGAAGGTTAGCATTTATTTCCTCGGCACATGACTTCTGGGATACCTCCACATCAATCTTCTCCATATCGATTCTGTTTCTCCCAAAAATCGATGAAAATTGAGTATATTCGCTGTCACTTTTCATCATCCATTTCGATATCATCCCCATAGCACTACTAAAATCAGGTGGTTTGTCAGGCACTTTGTTAAGATCGACATTGTGCATCTTCTCATGACCAGCCTCCACTTCAACCTCCACTGGTTTGTTGATTTCATATGTGTCTCCAATGCTTATCTCCATATTACTTGCACTATCATCTACATGCTCAGAGTGCTTATAATCCTTGTTGTTATCCCTTTCATTGTTACCATTTTGCTGTCTTTGCCCTTGAGTTTCATGCTGCATTAATTTGCTACTGGTGTGCTCTTCATTGATCATGTTGTTGTTATCTTGTTTCTTAATCTTCGCCATCCGTCATCTTCACTCTCCATGTCTTTGTCCCCCTTAACATTTGAACTACACCCTTCCCTAACTTGACTTTGTACCTCAATTGCATTCTTTTGTGTTTTGCCACCAGAATTTTCAACCCATGGCTTAGTAGATTCTTTATTATTCCTCTCTTTAATTTGTTCCTCCGTGGTTTGTTCCGCCTCTTCAATTGCAAGTGCCTCAAAATTATTCTTAGAATGTATTTCATGTTCTGTATTGCTCCCTTTTTGTGCCTTATCCTCAACATTTTTCTTCTCACCAGTATTTCTTTGCACTTCCTCGTTATTATTGTTTCTCTTCTTTTTGTTATTCACCACATTCCATTCTTTTGTAGCCTTGTTATCATAGTAATTGTTCCCTTTGCCTTTGTTCTGTACCTGCTTACTATTATTTTGTTGCTTGTCTGCATGTTTTCTCCCATCCTCTTTACTCTGCTCACCTTTCTGCTTTTGTTTTGCTTTTTCAGGTATTGGCATTTTCTTTGACTCTGGCTCTGGTTGTGGTTCTTCCTTTTTAGGCACAATTCCGGATGCAGCACCCAACAGCCTTGTATGTCATGTCCCTGCAGCCTACAGTTGGTGCAATACTTAGGAAGATAGTTTGACTACCTAATAAAAAAAAAAAAAAAAAAATTTGTTTGACTACCTAATAAAACGTTTGTCCTTGTATTATGACTATATATAACACACTCCCTCAGTCCCAATTTAAGTGTCTTACTTTCCTTTTTGATATGTCCTCAAAAGAGTGTCTCTTTCTATATTTAGTAAGCCAACAATTCAAACATCATACATGACAAGTTTATAACCACAAGATTCAAAGGACATTTTATTACATTATACACATCTTTAATTTTGAAACACAAGATTCAAAAGTGTCTCTTTATTTTTCAAACTCTGTGCCTAGTCAAAGTAAGAAACTTAAAGTGGGACAAAGGGAATATCAAATAAAAAATGTCTTTTTCAAAATATTTAGACTAAGGGTGTGTTTGGCATGAAGGAAAAATGTTTTTTCAAGAAATTGCTTTCTCGGAAAATAAGTGGTTTTCGTACTCACTTTCATGTGTTTGGTAAACAATTTGGGAAAAGTCATTGTAAGAGCATTTCCGTATACTCAAAGCAAAATTACTATGAAGTTTTTATATTCGGAGTGCAACTTTTAGCGGTGGTGGGCGGGGCGGGGGGGGGAGGGGTGGGGGGTGTTGGATGGTGTAAAAAACAACTTCAAAAAACTTTTTTAGAGGGGTGGGGTCGGGAGGGGGGTTGGTTGGGCGGTAGTGGGGGTAAGAGTTCTCTATCCATTTTTTTTTATAACGTTTATATAAAAAGTAAAATAAAATATATGGGAAAAAAAATCGGGAGGGGAGGGGGGTGGAAGGTGGGTGGGGTGTGGGGGTGGGTGGCTTGGGGTTGGGTGTGGTTTGGGGTGGTGGGTGAGAGGGGTGGGGTCGTGGGGTAGGTGGGGTTGGGTTTGTTGGTGTGTGGGGGCGTCGGGTGTGGTTTGGGGAATGCGTTGATGTGTATTTGTTAATCAGGAAAATGTTTTCTCTCAAATTTTTATAGAATAAATTTTCTCCTATTTGGAGGAAAACATTTTTCAAGATCTTAAGTGCAACAAAACAAGAGAAAATGGGAAAACATTTGCCTTCATGCCAAACACACACTAAATTTCTCATGGATCAATATGAGGTGCATTATAGCCCAATTTTTAAGTGGGTTGAATTAAGCGGATCAAAATTTGTTGTGTTAATAAAATAAGACGGTTGTTAAACCGCCCAAACTTAAACGGGTTTGGCAGGTCATAATTTTATGAACTGATTTTGTCACCCCTATTTAAGGTATGAAACTCATCTGATATTATATAAAGTATCAATTGGGAGTATAATACCTTAGTTTATACTGATTATTTATTTGATACTTTGTATAATACCTTAGTTAATAAATAGGAGTATAACTAACAGAAGTGTTAAGTAGTTGCTTGGTGCTTTGTATTGATGTAACTTGATGATACGCTCATATCCACACGTGAAACAAGACTCACTCCCCCCATATTGCTATGCTGAAACAATGAAGTATAAATAGTTGAAGAATTTATTTCGTAACAGGCTAAAACGACAAATCTAGTTACATAAATAAATAAAAGCTCCACATCTTCTCACAAATAAAAGAAGCAGCAAGAAAGTGTCAAAACTTAAACTGAAAAAAAAAAAAAAAAGAATTTATGTACTACCACTTTACTTCAACATCTCATTTCTTGCGGGAGTTGACTAAATTCATTTAAGGCATAAATTCTACAAGTATTTGAGTACCCGTAGCAAGACAATATGAAACAAATTACTCTTAGTTACTTAATGTAACCTGGGAAAAGAAGTGAAAGTACAGAAAATTTAGGAGATAACTTAAATGCCATCTCAAGTATCTAATTTTGATAATATTCGTTGGTTAGTTTGTTTCAATTGTTCGTCTTCATCAGTTAACCATATCAGAATCCTTCAAAACTTTAAGAAAACAATATTGTTACGTTAATTAAATAATTAGTGTTATACCCCATTTTAATCGGGTTAAAGAGAAATACGACATATTAGCAATTCCGGGATTTTAATATTTAAGAAAGTCACCGCCTAATTACTTTATGGTGAATTAGGACACCTATTTATCTAACTAATTGTTAACAGGTTAACACGTTATCTATTCATGACAGTCTTAGACTAGAAGACCCAGTCCTAAATAATTACCCCAAGGCAAATTTTAATACTAAGTTTCTTGAATACATTTGACATTTTCCGAACATCGATTATACAGTAAGCAAGCAAGGTCAGGTTAATTCTAATATGTGCCTAGTCAAGTACCGGAGCAAATCACTTAATCAATCAACTAAATGAGAACGTCATATTAATTAGGCTCTAAGCATCAGTGGCGGAGCTAGAATTTTCAACAAGGGGGTTCAAAATATGAAGAAATACACACGAAGAAGTCAAAGGGGGTTCAACATCTACTATATATACATAAAAAAATAAATTTAACCATATATAACTAGTGTAATTTTTCGTCGAAAGGAGGTTCGGATGAACCCCTGAGCACAACCCGGCTACGCCCCTGCTAAGCGCTTCAAATTTAAACTAATAAATGTTAGAAATAAATAGATTAATTCATTAACTAGTTACTACACAACTTATGCCGAAAAATTTAATTTCTACAGAAATTACGCTAGACAAGGCAAAGTTTTTATAAAACTATGCCTTGCGAAATTAGGTGGTTAGCTGAAATATATATATATTCTTTTTATTTTTATTTTTTATGTCAAGAATATTTTCGGCCACTTTTTTGTTATTTAAAGTGCTAAAGGGAAAAAATTAAACACATGCGATATGAGGGGCAAAAATTGAAGACACTTTAAGATAGGGGCATTCGTGCGAATGACGACCCTTATTTGTTTGGTTTGTAAAATGTTACTAACTAATTACTTTTGTTTTTTCTTCCTCAGATGAATCTCCAAGCAAAAGTGATGAACCAGTCATTAAATTATTTTGAAAGTGCAGTTTTCAATTAAGTTCTAGTTTATTAGATTTCGGATTAAGTTAATCTTATGTCATGCAATTGATATTAGAATAACTCCAATCGATTGACTTTCAAGCGTAAAAAAGATTTTTTTCATCCTCAACGGGGCCCTTAAGTCAAACTCAAACTTTTGATTTTAAATATCTGTTGTGACTCTGTATAAAAAGTTTAATGACCCTTTGACCATTGTGTGATAACTGAATCCTTTGTCTCTTTAAATTCAATGTGGATTTGGCATTTACTAAGAAGTCATTTGCTTTTAATGTAAAGAGGCTATCCTTCATACAACAATACCTTCCTAGCTATATTATTAAGTCACTTAGTGGTCGTTTGGTTCAAGGTATAAGGTGGGTTATCGTATTAATTTTATACCACGTTTGGTATAAGGTATAAAATAATCCCGAATAAATTTATCGCTTGTACAACGTGGTATAAAAATTAGTCTTTAGAATAACCCACCTTATACCTTCTTAACCCACTTATCTTGATTATTTTATCCATCTTTTAGATGGTATAAAATAATCCCACTATATGGATAAATTAGTCCCTAATTATAATCCCGGGACTATTTTGACTAGCAACCAAACGACTACAATTTTAAGTAATTATAGTCAATCGTCTCTGAACTATTTCAACACAGATTTTGTCAAGGTGCATTGAAAAGCCATTTTTCCAAACATAGCCCAAATTATAGAATACATTCATTAATAATTAATTGAATTAGTGACACAATTGGGTGCCAAATAAATCATTTTCAAATAAAGCCCTTTTAAATTCCCCTTTTCAAGCAAGCTGCGCTATTTTAGCAACAGAATGTTTAAAGCCGTCGGTAACCGCGTTTGCAGAGTTCCCGAGATGCTTAATACCTTTCTCGGGAAATCATCGGATGTCTTAACTTTCCTTGGTGCTAAAATATAGATTTTTCATAAATAGCCTTTTTAAAATGATTTTCTAATTCCGTAAAAATTAGGTGATGACTCCGTGTACAAACAAGAGCCAAGTTATTGGTACACTTTAACCAAGTTTAAAAATGGATAGTAACACATAAGACATACCCCGATTCAATAATTGGTATCAGATCTAGATCTTTCTATAAAGACTAGCACATTGAAAGATGGTTGCACCTCCTAGACTCTAAGAAGGTCTATCAATCACAAGACCACCATATTTTAATGGAGAACACTATCAATGGTGAATCACAATAATGAAAGACTTCATCATCTCCAAGGACTTCAACCTATGGGATATTATTCAGAATGACCTAGAAGAACCTGGTCCCAAGATCAGTATCTAGAATACTGATGAAAACATCGAAATAGACGATGTAGATGCCAGATCTAAAAGACTTCTTTTTAGCAGTATTGTTCCCAAGGAACATATATGAATCATATTTTGTACAACTATAGAACAAATATGGGACATGCTGCTAGAGTCTCATAATCAAATTGAGACGAAAAAGAGTACCTCCGTAAAAACAAGAAGACTATCCATGATGAAGCTTCAGCCTTGTGAATACTCAGGAAGATGACCATCAATAGAACTGTCAGAGCTCTCAGAAAAGCACTGGACGAATTTGATGGTAAACTAGAAGGAGAAACATCAAGAAGTCATAAAAAAATGATGATCAGCCCTAAATAGATGACATAAAAGATCTTGCATTAATGGTCAAATCAGATACTGAAGAAGAAGGTCAAAATTCAATGAGGAATCCAATAGTTCAAAGTAAGGAAGAAAAGAATCAGACAATGATGATGATCAGAAGTTTCCTGTATCAAAGACTGACTCAAAGGGAAAAGAGGAAAATCCCACATCACCGCCTATGTCACGACCCAAATCACTAGTCATGCGGGCACCTACCCTTTCCCACCTGGTAGGCGAACCCGTCCCTTAATCATTTATCCAAAATATAATATAATAAATTAAAGCAATAGAAGTCTAAATCATAGATAGATATAAGTGCGGAATCTAAATACAACCCCGAGATCTGGTCTGAATCATACAAGAGCATCTACGTAAAGTGTCTACAAATACAAGTCCAAAAAGTGTAAATGTCTATCTAAATGGAAATAAGTAAAGACAAAGATAGAGGAGTCTCCAGGCAGTGGTTTCGTCAGATGCTCACCCTGGACACTCGAACGCTGGGGCTCAGGATCACTCGTGAGGGGTAGAAATGGAGCCTATCACGAACTCTGCACTCAGAAAAAGAGTACAACAAGGTAGTATCAGTACAAACACTATGTACTAGTAGGTATCATAGGCCGACAAAAGTTAGATAACATATATAAAGAAAGGAACTGAAGATAGACATGCTAGCAATCAAGTACAATCACAATACAGTCCAAGAATCAAGTAACGCAAGTGATAGAAATATGAAAACACAATCAATGTAATGTATGAATGAAGTAATAAGTGTGTATGCAATGTAATGCACATTGGCCAAATGTCTGTCTCCGTACACACATGCTACTGACGGATAGGCTCCACGTCTCGATAGTAATGACCCATGTGAAGTCCATGTACTAGTCATTCCGCACACAGCCCAGAGATGACTTCCACAACACCAACCACTCCGCTCACAGCCCAGAGGTGGTTCCATATCTGGTAAATTTTTGCGTCGTTGTAAGCAAACTAACATGCGTCCAAAGAGGCTATGATACCCCATATAAGGTTAAGGAAGACTTTTAATAAGTGTTAGACAAGTATTTAAAGGTTTCGGGATCAAGCGAAGTGAAGAAATTAAGTTTGTTGAAAATTTGGAAAAAATTGGCAAAATTTTGGACGAGAAATTTTGGTCCAACTTGAGAGAGGCATATCTCTTAGAATATGAGGAGTTACGGAATCCATGACCTATGTAAATTGAAGTTCAGCAAGTCGTCTTTCCAATGAAACTAACAGATCGCATTTTTGTGAAGTACGACCCGTAAAAAAATGTACGTCCCGTACATTTTGGGCGTCTTTTACCTAAATTTTTCAGAAAGTTAAAATTTTTACCTCAAAGTACGGGATGAAAAGTAACACATACTTTGAAGTACGAGATGAATAGTAACTCGTACTTTACCCAAAATATCTAAACATTTGAGTCGGTGGAATTTTTTTCTAAGCCTATAAAGTGTGGGGCCCTCACACATATAAAAGTGACCCCACTGGATACGGTTTTATAGACTCCCTAAAGACACTTGAACCTAGGCTCTGATACCAAGCTTTTTCACTCCCCGAACCATGGTGCGGGCGTAACACAAGACACTCGATGCCTGACTGCATGTGACCAAACGAACCACATGGCTTACTAAATCATCATGAGGCATACATGAGCACAATGTAACATGAAACATGATGGGCTTTAAGAAAACACATGAAGTCATAATAACTTATAAAATACTTGTTTAAAACATGAATGCGGAAATACCATGAATCAAGCCAAAGATGGCTAAACAACTCTGAATATCTGACATAACATAACTGACTGGTCTAGTCTATGAAACCTCTATCATGAGTCTGACTGGAAAACATACGTGCTGGGACAAGGCCCCCAGCATACCTTTAAATGCATAGCTAATCATAAAATAAAGAGTTGACTAAACCCCGAATGAGATGGGGCTCACCAATAAGCTGATACGAATGTTGTCCTACTGAGCAGATGCGTCATCTTGTAAATCTGTACCTACATCATGAAATTCATGCCCCCGAGCAATAAAAAGGGACGTCAGCACATTGAATGTACTGGTATGTAAAGCAACTGTATGAAATAACATGGGACATGAAATAACATAATAAAAAGTGAACTGAAACTGAAACCTAGTCATGAGAATGAATATATATATATATATATATATATATATAGAGTAAAACATGGTAAGTAGGGACAGCATTTCATAATCCGACAATATGATATCACCATGTGGGTACGTGGAGTCTAGTACCTCGCCAAACCAAATGAGCTCCCATACCTTGCCGGGGTATAAGGTGTATCGTGCTCGATGGATCCATTCGATGAAAAATTTAGGGATCGTCCTAACCGGGCGGAGAGATCCTTGTCTACGGTGACTACATAGTTTCGAGCTATTTGAGCCTCTCGATAATTAGTGCAACTCCCAAAAACATGAGTCATGGAAAATAGGTGGCATTGCTATCCACGGTTTTCATAAATCATAACTTGCATGTACATGGATACCGTGTCATAACATTCTTGCATGAAGATATATATATATATATATATATATATATATATATATATATATATATATATATATATATATAGTAAAACATGGTAAGTAGGGAGAGCATTTCATAATCGACAATATGATATCACCACGTGGGTACGCGGAGTCGGTACCTTGCCGGACAGCGAGCCCCCATACCTTACCAAGGTATAAGGTGCGTCGTGCCGATGGATCCATTCAGTGGAAAATTAAGGAATCGTCCTAACTGGGCGGAGCGATCCTTATCCTACGGTGGCTACGTAGTTTCAGGCTATTTGAGCCCTCTTGGTAATTAGTGCAACTCCCAAAAACATGAATCATGGAAAATAGGTGGCATTGCTGCCCATGGTTTTCATAAATCATAACTTGCATGTACATGGATACCGTGTCATAATATTCTTGCATGAAAACTTGTAAAACATGTAGTATATTTCTTGAAAATATCATAATAGTCATAACTTGCATGTAAGAACCCATAGGATGCAAAGCATGGGTTTTTCATAGATTATGGACAGATTCTCAATAATAATAAGGAATTATCAAGGACTTTAATGAAGAATTACTAACAATTTCATACATAATATATACATGGGACATAGGCCTAGGGTTATCATGATCATGGTCAAAGCCCTAGTTTTCGTATGACTTCATAATTTATGAAAGAAGGGCGTGGGGAAGAACAATAATGTTCCCACACATAGATAGAAATTCCACATTCCTGGTAACGCTTCAAACTCGTAATGAAAATCTGAACTTTGAATAAGAATCCCAAAGCCTAGTCTTAAATCCCTTTTAATTAGATTTTCTTGAAAACCCTAAGTTAAGAACATGAAGATGCTTGCAGAAGTTGAGAGGAGAGAACTTTCGTGTTAAGGCTTGAGAGGAATGAGACTTATGAAACAAAAACTGAATTTCCAGTCTTTTAATTGTCTCAGTAGAAGCACTGCTACGAACAGTACGTGTTACGGTCCGTAACACTGGACCATAACGTGTGTCAAAATTCCAGTGAGCTTCTAAGTTTTAAGGTTAGGTTACGGACACCCGTTACGGGCCGTAACACGTGTTACGATCCATAACAATGAACCATCCTTTGGTCCAAGTTACGAGACGATGATTTTTCAAACCACAACTGTTACGGTATGAACGACGGTCCATAACACATGTTACAGTCCGTCCCTTGTAGTGTAATGTCGGGTTTTCTGAACTGAAACATATTTTTGATTCCAACACTCTCCTTTTTGGGTTTCTAACCTCCTAAGTCATAAATATGGTTTAATACAGATTTTATGAGGTGTTACAAATGGATTGGAAGGAAGCCCCTATGGCCTCAAGCTGAAGGCATAAAATCTGAAGAGAACCAACGAGCCCACCAATAAATCATCGAATCCTATCAGGCTCAGTAGGAATCAGGGGCGCTGAATAATGGGCCAAATACAGATAGCGAGTCACATAGGCATCAACAGACAGTGTGCAAGTGGAGAAACTCATCCCTATGTGCCTTACTCAGTGCCTGAGGCACATACTTCTTAAAGAAGGCACAATAAAACTGTGTCTAAGTCAATAGAGGAGAACCCTCAAGTCTATAAGCAATGAAATACCTCTACTAAGTCTTTGCGTTCCTGTGAAACTGGTAGGACACATAATCAATCCCATGGGACTCAACAATTCCCATCCTGAGCAACAACTCATGCATGTCCAAGATGAACTCATATGTATCCTCTCCAGAAGTACCCGTGAATCTCAGTGGATCCAACTTTCTAAACCTCCCAACTAGCTCCTGATCAGTCAAGGTCATAACAGGGCCTGCCACGAGTCTAAGATTATCTTAAGGGGCTAGCATTACATCCATCCGTGGAGCCATAGCCTCAGCAGGGTGAGCTACACGAGTGGGTCTCTGCTAAAGGGTCTGTGCCTTAACTTTAGTCTGCGATCCTCCGCCCGGAGAAGTAAAACTAACGACAGCCTGCTGCATCCAAATGGAGTAGAGCACGAGCCATAGTATCCTGCATCATTTGCTTTGAAGTGGCCTCGGGATGTGCCCGAACTGGAGCCACATCATCCGCGGCAGCCTAGTCCCGAACCTGCTGAACCTTAGGCTTTAGAGACAGAGATCTCTCACACCGTTGACCTACCACAAGAGCCTTGTCCCTAGTTGGGGCAGCCCTGCGGCCTCTAGTTCGACCGTGCCCTCTGGTACCAGCCATAGCTACAGGCTCCGGCACCTGGTCTTAGACTATCGTAGCTCGAGTCCTCACCATCTCTGAGAGAAGAGATAAGAGTCAGATACCAATTTGATTATTTTAAATACCAATTAGAATAAAGTAACACGAAAGAAGGAAAGAAAGTGAAGTTTTCCTAAATGTCTTTTAGCCTCCCACAGATAAGTACGGAGCTCATCGTACCGATCCACGAGACTCTACTATACACATTCTTGTATTATAGAATGGGTAGCCTAGGGCTCTAATACCAATTTGTGACGACACAATTTTACAAGGTTGCGCGGGCACCTACCTATCCCACCTCAGTAGACGAACCCTTAACCTAACATTCACAAACACAAAGATAAATAGCGGAAGAAGATAAAGTAACATAAGTCTAACATATGAATATATAATAAATGTGTAAACCACCCCATTATCTGGTTTGGTCATACAAGAGCATCTAACTAAAACTCTATAGTCTGAAAGTAATAATAATACATCAATAGTCTCAATAATGTCTCAAAATTTCAAAGTAAATAGAAGAATAGTCTTCAGGTAGCCAAGAGTCCGCACGCTCACCCCAACAGACTTGAATCAGCATCCTCGAACTCTTAGCCACGAGGGGTAGACGTCGATCCCACCTGATACTCTGCATTCATAAAAGAATGCAGCAAGTGCAAGCCGACAAACAAGACGTACTGGTAGGTATCATAGGCCAACGAAGATTAGCTAACATATACCAAGATAATAAAGTAAGATAAACAAGTAAATCAACAAGGTATAAGTCAACACGAGCCAGTAACCAAGTACAAGTCATCACCTATGTTATAGCATCTAAACCCAACTGTGCCAAGTCTCAGTATATCTAATTTGAATCTGTATATCACAACTATCATAAGAAAATCACAAGAAACCAAAGGTACGATGTAATGCAATAATGTATGAAATATGGATGCAATGCATATGCACCAATACACAGGTACTCCAATGATGAAACACGACATCTCGGTAGCACAACCCATGGGGGACCCGCGAAGTCCATGTACCAATCCTCACGATTTTGGCAAAGACCTTAACAATCGCTAGTAGCACTCATGCCTCGAATTTGGGATAAACATTGGACATCGGTCCTCACGTCACTCTCATCCAATCCGAGCCCACTCAATAAAGAGTGTTTCTTGTATATCATCAACGTATCAACAAAGATATCATGAAGGATGAGAATGCGTGCAATGTATGAGTTTAATGCCAATAGTCAAATCAATCTCAACAGTACCACACATGGGCACACCAACAATATCAATAAAAAGGCTACACAATAAGCCACAATATTATCACAATCCTTGTCTCAAACAACAACAAGTAAGGTGCTACAATATTATCATCAAGATATATCACTAGTCACTAATATCTACTATCTCCATGTGGCAACGAGCCAATAACAAGGCCCAAAACCCAACTTTATACCTGAAGGTTTACATGCATTCTCCTACAATATGGTCTAAATATATGCTTCGCTAATCGAAGTCTCGCCATAGGGTATACCGTAACCTACCTGGAAGGCCGAACAGCACAGTCTCCAACAATCACACATTAGTCTTTCCTTTCCTTTGAGCGTCATGATAATGGAAGTCTAATCATATTTGAAATATGAAATTAGAATCAAGAAGAACATCAATCAAACCCTACTTCTATTCAAGACCCAAATCTCCAACTTATGGAATGGGGTTTATGAACTAGAAAGGTGAAATTAGGAATCTATAGATCTCAACATTAAATTAAGCTCTAGGTGATCAATTCCCATCAATTACAAGCTAGAAGAAACAAGAATTTACTTAAATTCGGATTCTAGGAAAAATCCCCAAATTTGGGTATAAACCCTAGCTTCCAATTCCATAATTTAGCCACTAATTAGGAAAAATTCATGCAATAATAGATTCTAGTCATCAATTCTATGTTTAATGAAGCTAACGCAATCATTAAATCAAGATACAAAGCCTAGAAAGAAGAACTCATTGAACCATCTTTTAATTCTTAAACTCTTAGTGAACAACTATGATAATGGAATCCTAAGGTGATAATGCTATCATGGAATGGAGAGAAAAGTAAAGGGACTTACCACCAAGATTTTCCCCCAAGAAATGCCTTGAAATGCTTTCAATAACTTAGTTTTTGGAACAGTAATGAATGAGGAACTTAGGGCTTTTAACATTCATTTAATGAATTTAACTGCCGTAACCCGCTTCCGCGACCAATATACCACTTCAACGGCACCGCTTCTGTGGTCCCATGACCGCTACAATGGTCCTGCCCCAAATTACTTAAGCTGCTACAGTGGCAGGGCGACCATTAAAGCGGTACCGCTGCCGCGACCTAAGTTTCAAAATCCCAATAATCACCCAAGGTGCAACAACCCGTTTTGTCGTTATAATCTTTTTCAAAGATTTTTCCCTTTTTGAGCCGGATTAGCTCATTTTTGACCAAGGGGACCGTTGACATGCTTCCCGACGTGTCTAGATTTGATTCGGGCAACTTTTTGTGAAATTTAGGCTTTAAGCAAAAAGAGTTGACTCAAAAGTTGACTTTTAGGTAAACGGATCTTTTTTAGAAAATCTGTCAATTTTGAGAAGTTTGGATAGTCGATTAGAACTTGTGTGTATATCTGGTTTGGTTCCCGATGTACTTGGATGCATTTTGAGACTTGGGTTGGGAATTAGAAATGAGGTATCGAGGGTTGACCCGTCAACGAGACCGTTGGAAATTTTGAGGCCGTGAGTGCGCTCGCGGCGTGTTTTTAGATGGTCTCGTGCATATGGTTTGTGAACAAAGATGGCCTCAGGAGTTAGTTGGGGATTTCGATTGGAACTTGAAAAACTCGTCAGATTCTGTACCCGGTGCCATCCGGGTGGTACCGCCATAGCGACTGACGGAAGCCAGGCGGCCAAGTCTACTTTGCAGACCCCCGACGGCCCGAGGAGACGCCGGGCAAAAGTAGCGCCATGGCGGCCCCAATGCCGCCTCGTGCAGCGTATCCGACCCGTTATTTCAATAAGTGTATTAAAAAGCCTCAGTCTATCATTTATCACCATTACGAAATTTGAGCTCTTGGGACCGTGCTAGAATATTTTGGGGAATCTTGGTGATAAGTCTTGCTAATCTCCTTACTAATTCATTACTCCTAATCATCTTAGAATTCCTATCTTCTTATTAGTTCCTTAGTAATGGAAGATAAAAAGTGGATTTAATGGATATTGTACTTAGGCTTTTAAATGATGAAATTGATTGGGTTTATACTAGATTATGATGTATCTAAGATTGTTAATCCTATATCTCCCATTATTAGTGTTGAATTCTTAGATCTAAGAGTAGGGTTTATACCCAAAATTGGGGGTTTTATTTGAAATTCGAAATTAGGTGAATTCTTGAGTTAATTTAGCAATTAGTTGTTATGGTTTTGATCACCTAGTGCTTAATTTGACATTTTACTCCCGAATTTTTCGTTTTGACCTTGTAAGCCCCGTTTCCCCAAATTTTAGGGTTGGTTTTGACCTAATTTGAATGATAGAAATATAGGTATCGATCTTCATGATTTCTAATCTAGATTTTGAATATGCCTAGACTTCTTTGATCTTGAGGCTCAGCGGAAGGCCAAGGCTACGGAATGATTGTTGGTGTTTGTTGTTCGACCATCCAGGTGGGTTATAGCTTATCCTTAGTGAGACTTCATGTAGCGAAGCATATATTTAGATAATATTGTCAGAGAAAGCATGTAAACCTTTGGGTATGAAGTTGGGTTGGATTTTGCCTTAAGTTGGCACCTGTTGTGTGATGGGGCTAGCCACCCCATTGTGTTGTGACTTGACTGTTCTATTGTGTTGGCTTGATGCCATGTGTTGAGAGTAGACATTGGGAACTATTGTTCTATCGTGATTGGGATATTGTAGTACCTTACTTGTTGATATTGAAACGAGGATATAGTTCTATATGAATTGTGTAGTCTTTAATAATATTGTTGGCGTACCAATGATTATTAATTTGATTATTGATAAATGATACATACAATGCATGTATTCTCATCCTTCCTGATATATTGTTGATAAATTGTTGATAGTTGATGAAACACCGTGATGAGTTGGGCCCATTTTTTAAGAGAGTGATTTGGGGAGTCCGATATCCTATTTGTCTCAACGGGATTGAGGAGTACATGGACCTG
>NC_081344.1:61538073-61550649 GCF_029784015.1 Lycium ferocissimum
CGGGGGGGGCCCCCTCCAAAACCCCCCTTTGGGGTTCCCCTCCCCCCGCAGCACACTTTCCGGCCCTCCCAGAAATTATAAATAGGAAGGGTAAGTTTAACTCAAATCTCCTATGACTTGGCTCTACAACATGATTTAGATGTGAAAGACAGGTAACCAATTCCTAAATGCCCTGTAGCTTTTTGTTTAAATGAAGTGGTGCACAACACATCTATAAACAAGACTCTACTAGACACGATTTGAAGACTCCCTGGGACAGACCTGCTCTGAAACCAAGTTTATCATGCCCTAAATCTGGAGCAACGTGACCGGCACTCGATGCCAAATTAGGCCCGAGTGAACCACTCTAAATTTGAAACTCTAAGGAGTAACCCCCAACTTAAACCGATAATGTATATATATATATATATACTGACCATCTCGTTTGAACTAGCACACACACCCAAAATATATATATACAACTAATCAAGCTGACGAGGATACTTTAATTAGACAAAACCAACAATATCCAACAGACATATACAAGCCGAAAAGGCTATCACCTACGTACATACTATATACAGACTTATCTACAAGCCTCGGTGGAAAGTATGACTATCATGATCGAGACAAAACGGCAGGCAACACAATCCGTAATCAAAAGAGAGAGACTCAAAGACTCGGCAACTCCGAACAAAAGAAGCTCAACAATCAAACATCGATCCTCGCCATCAGGTGATCTATCGGTCCGATCGATCTATACCTGCGAGCATGAATACGAGCCGCCCCGAAAAAAAGGGACGATCGATACGAAACAATGTACTGAGTATGTAAGGCAAGCGATAACTGAAACTGAACTAAAATAACACAATCTGGAGGTCAAAAGATGCTCGGAATATCTCACCTGACCGGTCTCATATGAAATGCAAAATAATACTATTATATATCTCGGCGGCCAAGCGGCCGTGAACCGTAAAACCTCACCGGCCCGTCGGCCGGCGGCTATCTCGGTGGCCGTAGGCGCCGAAAAATCCTGTCTCGGCTGACCGCGAGCCGTGCAAAAAGAAAATGTCTCACTGACCAAGTGACCAAGCCAAAGAAAATATATGTATATCATGCATATGCTAAAAATACTGATACTATAACATGCCTCTTTTGTCTCTTTATAAGCTCAAGGACATAGGAAGGAGATATGGCCCCTTGGAAAGAATAACATAACACTCGAAAACTATGCAATAATATGACAAGCTCTACTTTGACAAATCCCTAGTCATAAGGTTCACTACAATTTTTTACCATATATGAAATCATGTCAAGAAAAGAAGGAAAAGCCTTAACATACCTTTTGGATCTCCTTAACTACTCAATGCTTATCCTTCCGAACTTGTAAATCTATATTTAAGATGATTCGCACTAAGGTGAAATCATTGAAATGCAAACAAGGTCAAATTAGATTAATTGGTAAGCTAAAGAAAATCGAGAAAGCATTTCCCTTATGTCTTCTACCTCCTCCAATCTTCAAAACAACTCCCAAAGCACAATAAAGCATCAACAATTCCATAATCAAAAGATTACATTCAAACTATACTCAATTCAATCCCAAAACTTCTTTTCATAATCAATCCATAACAACAACTTCATACAACCCCTTATAAACTTGTATACAACAATTCCTTAACATCATTATTATCCCTCATAACAAGATTATGCTCTAAACATGCTAATAATTATAACTCAAGTTAATTCACAACTCAAAATATCATTAAATGCATATTTGAACTTTTCCTCCAATTTCTTCTCCTCTAATCTTAACATAATTACCAACCAAACTCATAAACATGAAACTAAGTTGAAATCTTACATCAAAATTCAAGAATACTTTAATTTCATGGTTACTCCACCTTAAAAATACTCACCCAAACATATTCAAGAAGAGGAGACAAGTGTAGACCTCACTTGGAACCCTTAACCACTTTAATCTTCACTTTGATCCTTGGTTTAGGCTCGGAAATATGTTAGAATATGTTTGGAGAGGGTTCTAGACTTGTAGGAATATATATGCATGTTGTGGAAGGGTCTAGAGTTGGGAAATGATCCAAAAATGACCAAAAAGGGTCCTTTTATACTTGTCAAGGTCGGCTCCACTGACTAAAAATTTCATGCACTGTAGATAGCGTGTCGCGCACTGTAGCTAGCGCATTCGTGCATTGTGGCTACGCATCTCTGCTCCGCCGGCCTAACTTGTAACATCCATAACTCTCTACTTCGATGTCATATCGACGAGCGGTTTATTGCGTTGGGAACTAGACTTCATGAACTTCATTTCAGGATTTTACTTTATCTCAAAACTCTTCATATACTAAAAGATACTCTTTCCCCAAGTTAGACCAAAATTAAAATACGAAACCTTGACCATCTTTTTTCCAAAGTTCCAACAAACTTCATTTCCTTAATTCACTTGCTCTCAAATCCTTCCATGACCTAGTACATGAACTTAAACCCTCATAACTATAAGATAGGTGCATATAATCTCATATACCCTAGAACATAACCCCAATGTCTACATTGGGTGGCGAACACCTAACGAATCTCAAGGTACAAAACTATGAGGTATAACAACAGGGCATTTTGGAAATCCCATTTTCTTTCATCCTTTCGTGCTACTTTATTCTAGTTGGTATCTGGAACAATTAAATTGGTATCTAACTCTTATCTCTTCTCTCACGATGGTCGTGACTCGGCTACTACAAATAAAGGGGCATTCGATTCTTCGGTTCAATTTTATCAAACTTCGATTCGGCTATTTCGATTTTGGCTTTTTGAAGGTAGACACGAACACCGAACCAAACTAGTTCAGTTCGGTTCTTTCAATTTTGATTTTTTGAAGTTCGGTTGTGTTCGATTTCGATTTTTTCAATTTGATTTTTTGATATGATATTAGAAGCGATTCCATTTACACTAATTCATATTTTTAAAAGTAATAAAACATAAAATTGATAAATTGAAATCAAAATCAAACAAATAGGATACACAAGAATAGAAAACCATAACCTTGATATAGAATTACTAGGTGTTATATACATACAAAGAAGAATAACTAAGTAAACACATAAAAGACATTCATTAATCCTAAAGACACATCCTAGTCACCTTCCTTTTTAAGGATATTTGATTTTCTTAACGGAAGTGAAAAAGTAGGGATACAAAAGCAAAAGAGGCTTGTTACAATTGGGTTTTTTTGGGCTTAAACTTAAAGGGCCTGGACTATTTTAATTTTTTAGGTAACGTATTAAATTTCACTGGGTGTTCAGTTCTTCAGTTCGATTTTATCAAATTTCGGTTCGGCTATTTTGATTTCGATTTTTTGAAGGTGGACACCGAACCAAACTAGTTCGGTTTGGTTCTTTCAGTTTTGATTTCTTGAAGTTTGGCTCGATTCGATCCAATTTTTTAATTTTTGATATTTATGCCCGGCCACTACCTCCGAGGTCGTGTGCAGCCCATAGTCGGTTGGCACCGAGGCGAGCGATCGCCCGAGGATGCGACAGCTAGGCTTTCAGAAGCCACCGCGTAAGGGGCCGGCGTGAGAGAGATCTCCGTCCCCGGAGCTTGAGTATGAACATGATCTAGAATAGACGCGAGAGGATGGTGTGGCCCCGGACGGACACAACCCGAGGTTCTCGATTAGGCCATGCGAGATACTATAGCCGTGGTCTTACTTCATCTAGATGCCCAGCAGGCTGCCGCTAGTGTTACTACTCTTAGCGGAGGTTCACAGACTAGAGTTGGGGCGCTAACCCCTAAGTAGAGACCTACTCGGGTAGCACACCCTACTGCAGCTATGGCTTCTCATATTAATGCGGTACCCGCGTGATGATCTTAGGCCCATAGAGAGCGTTGTTATGACCGTGTCTGATCAGTATCTTATTGGGAGGTTTAGAAAGTTAGAGTCGCTGAGCTTTTCGGGTACTTCTTGTGAGGATGCTTACGAGTTCATCCTGGATATGCATGAGCTGCTGCATAGGATAGGGATCATGGAGACCCATGGGGTTGACTATGTGTCCCACCATTTTCGTAGTGATGCGAAGACATGGTGGAGGTATTTTTTGCGCAGACCTGTGTGCGTTCCCCTCCGCCGACTTGGACGCAGTTCTACCGGGCCTTCCTTGAGAAGTATGTGCCCCGGTCTTTGAGAGAGGCGCATAGAGAGGAGTTTCTACATCTACATCAGAGATGTATGACTGTGGAGGCCAATATGACTTGTTATCTGTATCTGGCCTATTATTCCACCCCCTTGATCCTAACTGAGCTTGACAGGATTAGCTATTTTGTTAGTGGGCTGGTCGATTTCCTTCAGATTCCTTGCCTTCAGATGGAGGCCATAGGGGCTTCGTTCCAGTTCATTGTCGAGCATGCTTCTTTGATTAAGGCCGCTAAGGCCCATACATTTGGAGGTTGTGGTGATAAGAGACCGTACCAGACTGGGAGTTATGGTGGTTCTAGTTCAGGGGGCACTGGTCAGTCTTTTAGGCGGTATCAGCCATATTCCAGCCACCCTTTCAGCCTTGCAGGTTTCCTCCAGTGAGCCACCTAGACAGAGAGCTCCTGAGAGTTTGTTTTATCGACCAGTAGATAAGGTTGTTTCCGGGTCTTCGACTTCGGCCCATCGGCCCGTCCCTTCCGGACCGTTTTTCTTGTGGAGAGGTTGTACATATTGCTAGGAGGTGTTCCCGACCCAGATGGGATTATCAGCCACAGGGGACTCTGATATTGTTTGGTGGTCGAGGTGGTGCTTCTCAGAGAGACGGCGCTCGAACAGTCAGCGGTGGTTCTCGAGATCCACAGGTAGATCCCGAGTGGCGAACAGAGGTGGGTCCCGAGTGTAAGAGGGGGATCTCGTACTGACGTCGATGGGGGCCTATTATTACTCGTTTCTAGGCAGGCCCAAGGTAGAGGCCTCGATGTCGTTATCGTTGGTACCATTTATGTCCGACATGTCGCGTAAAGCATCTCTGTGTTATTTGATCCTGGATCCACCTATTCATATGTATTTGTATATTATGCCGTTAGTTGGGATTTGCCTTGTGATAGCATAGATAAACCTGTTCATGTGCCTGCTCTGGTTAGAGATTCTATGACTATTGATTGAGTTTACCGGTCTTGTCTAGTTACTATTATAGGGTCTAACACTTGGGTAGATTTGATGATTCTCGATATGGTGGACTTTGATATTATACTGGGGATGTCCTGACTTTCCCCTTATCACGCGATATTGGAATGTCACGCCAAGACAGTCACCTTGGTCATGCCGGGCATTCCTAGGCTTGAGTGGAGGGGTACTCCTAGTCCCACTCCGAAGAAGATCATTTCTTTCCTTGGCGAAGAGGTTAGTAAATAAGGGGTGTTTAGCCTATTTGGCTCACGTGCGAAACACGACTGTTGCATCCCTACCCTTTGAGTCCATTCTTATTGTGAGCCGGGCTTATGAGGTACCCCCCGATCGCCGTGATGCCACCCGATCATGACATGAATTTTTGTATTGACTTGGATCCGGGCACTCGCCCTATCTCTATTCCGCCCTATCAAACGACACCTCGCCGAGTTAAGAGAGCTTAAGGAGCAGCTTTACTGGATTTATTGAGCAAGGGGGTTCATTAGTCCGAAAGGTCTCCCATCGGGGGTGCTCCCCGTGTTATTTGTGAAGAAGAAAGATGGGACCATAAGTGATGTGCATTGATTATCGCCAACTGAACAAGGTTACAATTCGAAACAACCTATACCACTTATTGATGATCTATTTGACCAGCTTCAGGGTGCTTCAGTATTTTCGAAGATTGACTTGTTTTCGGGCTACCACCAGTTGAGGATGAGGGCTGAGGATATTCCAAAGATAGCCTTTCGAATGAGATATGGCCACTATAAGTTTCTGGTGATGTCTTTTAGGCTTATTAATGCCTCGACTGGATTTATGACTTTGATGAATGGCATCTTTAGGCCATTTCT
This sequence comes from Lycium ferocissimum, assembly GCF_029784015.1. Lineage (NCBI taxonomy): Eukaryota > Viridiplantae > Streptophyta > Magnoliopsida > Solanales > Solanaceae > Lycium > Lycium ferocissimum. The sequence continues at coordinate 61,544,056 of NC_081344.1, forward strand.
TGATTCCTTCGTAATTGTGTTTATTGATGATATCTTGGTGTATGCTAAGAGTAGAGAGGAGCATGAGAGCCATCTTCATACTGTTCTGAGGTTATTGACGAAACATAGCTTGTTTGCTAAGTTTTCTAAGTGTGAGTTTTGGTTAGAGTCTTTGGCTAGGCTGCGGTGTGTCTAAAGATAGGATTATGGTTGATCCACAGAAGATTGAGGCTGTGAGCGATTGGGCGAGGCCCATTCTGCACATCGAGGTTCGTAGTTTTTGTGGGTTTGGCCTACTATTACCGTCGCTTTATGAAGGATTTTTCTTTCATCGCTTCATCTTTTCGACCGTATCGACTCGAAGGATGTTCCACTTCCGGGTCGGATGATTGTGAGGAGAGCTTTCAAAAGCTCAGGCGTCTTTTAACTTCAGCCCCGAGCTTAGCATTACTCCTGAAGGGTAAGGATTTCGCGATCTATTGTAATGTCTCCCATATGGGTTTAGGTGTTGTATTGATGCAGAGAGAGTGATAGCTCATGCTTCCGTTAGTCGAAGATTAATGGGAAGAATTACCTTACCCATGATTTGGAGTTATTGGTTGTGGTCTTCGCCTTAAAGATTTGAGGCACTATTTGTACCCGTATCCATTGTGAGGTTTTCACCGATCACCGTAGCCTTCAAAGATGTGTTTAACCGTAGGATCTTAATTCCAAACGGGGCCGCCGATAGACGGAGCTCCCGAAGGACTATGATATCTCTATCCTTTACCATTCCGGAAAGCCAATGTCGTGGCCGATGCCTCGAGTCGCAAGGGGCAAAGCGGTATGGGGAGTTTAGCTCATTTGATTATTTTCGAGCATCCGTTGGCTATGGAGGTTTAGACTCTGGCCAACGATTTTGTTCGCCTTGATATTTCTGCTCCAAGCAGGATTTTGGCTTGTGTAGAGGTGAGGTCATATTTATTGGACCAGATCCGAACTCATTAGTTTGAAGATGCTCAGTTGAGCAAGAGTTGAGATAGAGTTTTGAGGGATGAGGCCAAGAAGTCCGTGATTGATTCTGAGGGCATTTTGAGGATTAAGGGATGTGTATACGTTCCTCGTGTTGGTGATTTGATTCAGTTGATCTTGTCTAAGGCTCATAGCTCTCGCTATTCCATTCATCCGAGCACAACTAAGATGTACTGTGATTTGAGACCGTACTATTGGTGGTGTCAGATGAAGAGATATATAGTTGATTTCGTAGCTAACTGTGGGAATTATTAGTTGGTAAAGTATGAGCACCAGCGACCCTGCGGTGTAGTTCAGAGGATGCCCATTCCTGAGTGGAAGTAGGAGAGAATAGCCATGGATTTTGTGGTGGGTCTTTCGAAGACCCTAGGCAAGTTTGATTCTATTTGAGTGATAGTTGATCGGTTGACTAAGTCCGCTCACTTTGTTCGTGTTCGTATTTATACCGCGGAGAAGTTAGCCAAGTTGTGCATTCGAGGATATTGCCGAGGTTACACGGGTTTCCCTATTTCGTTATGTCCGATAGGGGTACTATCTTCACTTCCCGATTCTGAGGGCTTTCGTCAAGAAGTGTTGTTGGGTACCCGATTGATCTCGCATCGCCATCCCCGACCGACGGCCGGTCTCGAGCGGCATCATCGGTGTGGTTGACGATATGTTAAGAGCGTGTGTTATTAATTTTGGTGGTCATTGGGATCAGCACTTACCATTGGCAGAGTTTGGATACAACAACAGTTATCATTCGAGTATTGGCATGCCATCTTTTGAGGATTTATATGGTACGAGGTGTAGATCTCCTGTTGGCTGGTTTGATAGGTTTGAGGTTTGACCTTCGGGTACGGATCTGTTGACAGAGTCCCTTGATAGGGTGAGAGTTATTCAGGAAAAGCTTTAGGCAGCTCAGAGTCGACAGAAGATGTATGCGGATCGAAAAATCCGAGATTTAGAGTTTGTTGTGTGACTAGGTTCTATTGAAGGTTTCACCTATGAAGGGTGTTATGAGGTTTGGGAAGAGGGGGCAAGTTGAGCCCTAGGTATATTGGCCCATTTAAGATTGTTGACTGCGTGGGCGATGTTGCTTGGCAGGATTTCATCCGATTTTTCATGTTTCTATGCTGAAGAAGTACCACGTTGACGGTACTTACATTGTTCATTGGGATTCGATATTACTTGATGAGAATTTGACCTATGAGGGAGAGCCTATTGAGATCTTAGATAGGCAAGTTTGAAAGTTGAGGTCAAAGGAGATTGCCTCTGTGAAGGTGCAATGGAAGCACCATCCTGTTGAGGAGGCTACTTGGGAGACCGAGTCCGCCATGGATACTGAGTCTGACATGCGTAGCCGATATCCCCAGTTGTTTGCTGATTCAGGTATTTTCCCGCTCCTTTCCCTGCTTCGCCTCGAGGACGAGCGATGGTTCAATTGGTATATGATGTAACGACCCATTTGATAGTTATAGTCTTTTAAGCATTTCCGCCTCTTTTTGAGCTGGGTTAGCTCATTTTTTACCCGAAGGGACTGTTGGCATGCTTCTCGAGGTGTCTAGATTTGATTCGGGTGACTTTTTGTGAAATTTAAGCATTAACCGAAAAAAAGTTGACCCAAAGTTGACTTTTGGGTAAACAGGCCCTTTTTGAAAATTCATCGATTTTGATAGGTCCGGATAGTCGATTAGAACTTGTGTTTATATCAGGTTCGGTTCCCAATGCACTTGGATACATTTTGGAACTTGGGTTAGGAAATTGGAAATGAGGTATCGAGGGTTGACTCGATCAACAAGACCTCCGTTGGAAATTTCAAGGCCACGAGTGCTTCCGTAGCGTGCTTTTAGGTGGGTATGTATGTGGTTTGTGAGCAAATGGCCTTGGGAGTTGGTAGGGATTATGGTTGGAACTTGGAAAACTTTTGGGATTCTGGTACACGGTGTCCGCCAGAGCAGCACCGCCGTAGCGGTGGGATGGCCACAGGGGCGGCCAAGTCTGTTTTGCCAGACCATCCTGACGGTATGAGGAGACGCCGAGGCTATGGCGCCATGGTGGCCTCGATGCCACCGTGGCGGTATCGGGCCTGTTATTTCATTAAGTGTGTATTAAAAAGCCCTTAGTCTATCATTTATCACCATTACGAAATTTGAGCTCATGGGGACTTGCTAGAAGATTCTTGGGGGGAAATCTTAGTGGTAAGTCTTGCTAATCTCTTTACAAATTCATTACTCCTAATCATCTTAGAATTCCTCTCTCCTTATTAGTTCATTTGTAATGGAAGATTAAAAGTGGGTTTTGATGGATATTCTACTTAGGCTTATTAATGATGAAATCGATTGGGTTTATGCTAGATTATGATGTATCTAAGGTTGTTAATCCTATATCTCCCATTATTAGTATTGAATTCTTGGATCTAAGAGCTAGGGTTTATACCCAAAAATGGGGGTTTTCCTTGAAATTTGGAATTAGGTGAATCCTTGAGTTAATTTAGCAATTAGTTATTGGGTTTTGATCACCTAGTGCTTAATTTGATATTTTACTCCCGAATTTCCCATTTTGACCTTGTGGGCCTCTTTTCCTCAAATTCTAGGGTTGGTTTTGACCTAATTTGAATGATAGCAATATAGATATCGATCTTCATGATTTCTAATCCAGATTTCGAATATGCCTAGACTTTTTTGATCTTGAGGCTCAACGGAAGGGCAAGGCTAAAGAGTGATTATTGGTGTATGTTGTTTGGCAATCTAGGTAGGTTATGGCTTAGCCTTGCGAGACTTCCGTAGCGAAGCATATATTTAGATGATATTGTCGGAGACAAATGATTTAAACCTTCGGCATGAAGTTGGGTTAGATATTGCCTTAGGTTGGGCCCTATTGTGTGATCGAGCTAGCCACCCCATCAATGTCAGGACTCTGATTGTTCTATTGTATTGGCTTGATGCCACGTGTGATAGTAGACATTGGGAACTGTTGTTCTATCGTGATTGAGATATTATAGTACCTTACTTATTGATGTTGAAACGAGGATATAGTTCTATATGACTTGTGTAGTGTTTCATAATATTGTTGTCGCACCCATGGTTGGTACTTGTGATATTGATTTGATTATTGATGATGATACATACATTGCACGCATTCTCATCCTTCATGATATATTGTTGATACATTGTTGATACTTGATGAAACACTGTGATGAGCTGGGCTCGATTTTGGACGAGAGTGATGTGAGAGTCCGATATCCGATGTTTGTCCTAGAATTGTGGATTGAGTGAGTGCACGGACTCCGCGAGTCCCCCAGGGTGGTGCGGGTGAGAACCCTCCGTGGGCAAAGATCCAGAGTCTCGTCTGTTTGTTGGGCCAAGATCCGGGACGAGTCGCACTTAGACTTCGCGAGTCACCTTGGGTTGTGCTACCGAGAAGTGCAAGTATTCCGTCCGGAGTACATGTGTGCACAGCATTGCATTGCATTTGCATTCATACATTATTGCATTGCATTGCATCATGGCTTATATTGAGATGGTTTGGTGCTTTACTTGTGATGTTGGTTTCGGATTGGACATATTGAGACTTGGCACATTTGGGTTTAGATGCTCTACTTAGGCGATGACGTGTACTTGGTTCCGATTATGTTTGACTTATACTTGTTTATCCGCTATCTTGCTTATTGTCCGGATTATGTTAGCTATACTTAGTCGACCCTATGACACCCACCGATCGTGGTTTTGTCGGACCGCACTCGCATTCTTTTATGCGGAATGCGAGTACCCGGATTGGGTCTTCTTCTATCTCCCGTGGTCGATAGTCACGATCGACCGGCCGAGTCTGCTGGTGGAACGAGCACGAGACGTTCGCTGCCTTGAAGACTCCTCTTATTATGTCTTACTTTTCTAAGTCTTAGATATAGACAGATGTTATGTATATTTATATTCCAGACTTGTATATTTTCACTTAGATGCTCTTGTATGGCTTGGACCAGACCTTGGGGGTATTTCCTTATTTTCGCACTATTTTTATTATATATTATTGTAAGACTTACGTGATTATTCTTTTCCGCTTGATTGAGTTATTTATTGATGCCTTTATTTCCGTTGGGTTGAGGTTTCGTTTACTGAGGTGGGAAAGGTAAGTGCCCGCGCGACTTGGCCAAATTGGGTCGTAACACAAGGCCATCTGCTCATATACCATATATGCAGACATACATAAAAACACGCTACGAATTCACTCGTGGCCTCGAAATTCCCAACGGATGTCTAGTTGACTGAGTCAAACCCCAATACCTCAACATCAACTTTCCAACCCCTATCCCGAAATGCACCCGAGTGCATTGGGAACCGAACCAAATATACGTACAAGTTCTAAAAGACCATCCAGACCTCTCGGAATCGACGGAGTCCCGAGAAAGGTCCGTTTACCTAAAAGTCAATTTTGAGTCAACTATTTTTCGCTTTAAGCCCAAATTTCTCAAAAAGTCGCTTGAATCATATCCAAATACCTCGGGAAGCATGTCAACAATCCCCTCAGGTAAAAAGTGAGCTAAACAAGCTCGGAGAAGGTCAAAAGTACCAAAATTTGCCAAATCTCTAAGAATCACTCAATAACAGGCACAAGTCAAATGAATCACCAATAAGAAATCGATAAGGTAATATGCAATGCAGTGATAAGAAGCACAATACAAATGGAATGAAATGCAATGGCCAATATCCCAAACCTGAACACATATGCTAACTACGTAAATTTCAACGTGTCAATAGTCATGACCCATGGGGAACCCACGACGTTCATGTACTAGTCACTCCGCACAAAGCCTAAAGGTGACTCTACCACTATACGCCCGCACATACCTCAGATCGATAGAAATAACAATATAACTTTCTCTTTCTTTGCTTTTCAAAATATATCCATAACTTTCATGTCAACTATTTTCACAACTCTTTCATCATGAATGAATGTATGAATGCAAGAACGAGGAATCAAATGCAATCAATGACAATGAATATGATATTAAGATCACAATGCACCATAGCCCAATCCAATTCTTGAATGAAATATCAACCCATCATGGAAATGTATAAAATATTCAATTCCAATACTACAATACGTCTAGCACATCCCACAACACCACACTCACGTAATACAGTACATCACATGTCAATAATAGCGTAAATAACGGCGACAAGCCCATTTATTAGAAATCATACTGTTATACCCCGTATATTTATACGTCGAATTATTCGCAAGCAAATCGAGTCAAGTTAAAGGCAGAATCATTTTCGGACAAAAAGTAGAAACCTTTAATTTTCAATTTTTAATTAAAACATAAAATTGTTTATAAATTTTATTTAGTGTAAAAATATTATTTGGAGATTAGGGATTAATTAATTGTGATTAGATTACTAAGTAAGAATTAGTGATTAATTAAATTAATTAAGATTAATTAATAAAGTGGGCCCCACCCGATTTTTTTTTTTTTTTTTTGAAAAAAAGAAAAGAAAAGATGACTCATGAGGGGGGGGGGGGGTCACGTTTAGGGCTTGGAAGACTCACATATATATAGAGCTAATGACTAGTTAGGATTCATTTCATTTTCTTTTGCAAAACTTAAGCTTAGAAAAAAAAAAT
>NC_081344.1:61550749-61572501 GCF_029784015.1 Lycium ferocissimum
ATGCTGCAAATCATTTAAACACCAAGAACGTTTTCAAACCACAAACAAACCCTAAAACAGTCAACAATCAAAAATCCCCACAACCAAGAAAACCCACTTCATATTTCCACGGCTATGGTCCCAAAACTCCATTTAATCTAAGATATTATGCTTTAACAACACCCTTTCGACGTTTCACAAGTTTAAATTTTAGTTCTATCTCTTTTCCACCGACCCGTGCCATCACCCCTACAAATTGAATTTTTCACTCAAATTTTTCAATAAATTTCAGAGATGTACTGTTCTAACATAAGTTAGGAGTGATTACATACCTTCGAATGAAGATTGGAGTAGATTGCACCTTGAATGGGAGCTTTCTAGCCAACAAAGTTTCCTTGCCTTGTGTTTTAGGTGGTGTTGAGAGTCATTGTGGGTGAGATAGTATGGGGGGAATTGAAGTTTTGAGTAAGTAGGTAATAGGGGAGGTTTTTAGAAGAGGAAGGGGAAAGAATTTTCGAGTGAGTAGAATAAAAGCGGGAATGTGAGAGGTAGAAGGCCAGCTCCACCCTTTTGACTACCCGATAGCCGCCCTGGTGGAAGCCTCGCCGTGTTAGCGTGTGCACTGTGGCGGTTGTTCTAGCCTCCACGGTGTACTCCCCTTCTGCACCCTTGACCGCCATAGCGCTAAAATTTGCCGTGTCGGTGCGCACCCTCTTACCGCCACGGCGTCACTCCTTGAACTCTGTTATTTATTTAATTATTTTGTTTTACCCAATTTTGGTAAAATAGCTTAATTCATTATCCGATTAAATTAGAACACTTCCACTCAAATTCTCGTAAAGGACCGATAAAGTGCGTTGAGCGCAAACACTTTCGACTCATAGATTCTGACGGTTCAAATGTGGGAAAGAACTTGAGACGTTAGTTGGGTTCTGTGGTGTAATGCTGACCCTGGAAAACCCTCATTCCGTGTTAAAATCAATTCCATTAAATTCCTCTTTGTCCCCTGTCGTTCGAGGATGAACGGTTGTTCAATTGGTATCAGATGTACCATTTGGTTTGGCCGTTACCGTGATTTCCTCAAGTTTTTCATCCCAAGACATATTTTGATCAGTGTGGCGTAATCACGCAGAGAAACTGTCCTATTAAATTGATCCGTAACCACTTTTGAGAGGTTTAAAAATCGTAAAGGACCATTGAGGCCCAGTTAAGCCTCTATAGAAGCACGCCATAGCTGCCTTTCAAACCGCCATAGCGGTATGCCGATTTATGTTAGCTACCGCCACAGTGGCCTCTTGATTCGCCATGGCGTGACCGCTGCAGCAGTCATACATCCCGCTACAGCGGATATCGCAGATTCCTCCTAGTATTTAAACCCCATTTCAGAATTTGACCCCATTTTTTCTAAAACCCTAAATCTCAACCGCTACCTGGGGAAATGGGAAGTCAAATCTCATGGATTCATGGAATGTGTAACCTCTCTATCTCATTTACTTCATCTCCCTTCCACTCTAATGTTCCATTTCACTAAGAGTTCACCTTCCAAGCCAATAAAATAGTGGTTCTCTACTTTTCAACTCTAAGATGACCAAAACAGAATCTCTAAGCTTTAAATCTGAATTCTTGGGAGAATTCTTTAATTCGTTAAAAATAGAAGGATTAACCCACCTCTAACTTCTGAGTTTTCCTCTCTATTTATAAATGGTTTTGACTATATTCTCTAGATTGGAGTTTTATGAAGGAAAGAATATATTTTATGACTTAGGTGACTTATGTAGCAATAAAACCCGATTTATAACTCATGGAAACCTAGAAAATCTTGCTGAGAACAAATTCCGATCTTTCCTTTACAAACTCAAAATTTGAACACGATTCCTAGATTATTGACTCTTATTCTCTCGGATTTCTTTGCAAATTCCAAGGCCCTCCATCTCGGGTCACAGATCAGAAGCGCAAGATTGAAGAAATGTTCGTGGCATCTGTTCATCCTCGAGGTAGGTTACAACTTTCCCTTTTGGTAGACTTCGGTTAGAGTTTCATATTTGTATGATAGATGAAACAGAGATGCATGTCTAGGTCGTTAGACACAGATGTTGGGATAGTTATACTAGGCTGGTATTGTTGTATTCGAATTGACTCTCGCGATATTTATTTGTACGGTATTAATGATGTGCTACCTTCTTGGTTGAGATTCAAACTAGCGAAACATGTGTAGAGATTGTACTGTCGGAGATTTCATGTTAACCTTCGGGTGTGAAGTTGGGATGGATGACTTAGGTTGGTATTGCCGTGACTTACGGTTTGTTGCCTTATTGTGTTCCATTATGTTGTTGCTTATCGTGAGATATTGGTTCGCTGCCACGTGATTGATTTTATGGAGTTGATGTTTCGAGATTACTTGTGTGTTGGATAGCATATTTACCATGGAAGAGGCGGTTAGAAAGGTAGTAAGGATCATGACATTGTTATTGTGAGGGAGATTTGTGTCCATGTGTGGAACCTTGAGTATAGATTCGTGTTGACCTTATTATCATGCATTCACTCATTTATATGTATATTGTTTGGATCGGGTTGCATGCCGCAACACTAACTAGGATCGGGTTACACGTTCCGCAACACTGACTATTTGTCACGACCCAACCCCGTAGGCCGTGACTAGTGCCCGAGCTGGGCACCCAAACACATTCATTAATCCGAATCACATACAGATGGCTTATACGTATACAAATATCGAATGCTTTGTCTCAAATCGTCTCACACACAAACATATATATCACGAAGCGGCAAGGCTATCATATATGCGCAACGGCCCAAAATATATACAAATGCAAGCCGACAAGGAGTGCCACGGCGAATGGGATCGCCCAGAACATATAACATACGAACACACCTATACAGGAATAGGCACAACCCACATATATGTCCACAGACCTCTAAACAGAACAACAGAATCATATGACGGGACAGGGCCCCGTCGTACCCCTGAACAAATATATACATATGCAACGGAAGAATATATATACCAAAATATAGGCTCCAGAACAAAGGGAGCACTCCAAACAGCAGAATAGGTGTCCTAGGCTGGCGGATCACCGAAATGGGCGTCTGTACCTGCGGGCATGAAACGCAGCCCCCGAAGAAAGGGGTCAATACGGAATACGTACCGAGTGTGCAAAGCAAGAAATACGAAACGTAATCATAATCGAAACGTAGTACGAGGAAAGTAAGTGACATATTCAAAATACCAAGCGTTTACTCTTAAAACACAAATCAGGCATGGGGCTCAAAGAATATGGTCGCCCGCCTGTCATTGGCGCCATAACACAACATAACACCAGAAGGTTTCAAATCTCCGTAACCCGACACATCTCCATAACACATCATAACACCATAGTCACAAGATAACACCAAAAGATATAGGGTCCCCGCCCTCTGGGGCCGAGGGCGAACCATAACACGAAAGATAACACCGGAGTATAACATAGTGCGCACGACGACATAACCGGCCCGGGACTCGGCAAAAGATACAACAGAATGCATGAGCAGAGTCGTGAGTAACCATATGCATAAAAATCATTATTACGAACTCAAAAGATAAGTAGATTAACCATACATCGGGGGTTAGGGTGATAGTCATACTAAATTCTTTCAGAAGTCATCAGAACGATACAAAGGGAAGTTGTGGGGCCCACGGGCGAGTAGCAACTCAACTCGAGCCCGCCTATGAAGATTAGAATCATGATACACTACAGAGCCTCCTACGAGCTTATCGGGGCGATCCGGTTCTGTCTACAAAAGTTACGGTCGTTCGTAGTTACAGAATCTTTCAAAAACGGAACTCTTTATGCAACACTTAGTTTTCAACCAAACAAAGGGTACAAGGACCATAATTTGGCTATGTTAAGGCTACGAACATCAAGAAGTGAAATAAGGATCATAGATGTGCCCGGATCTTATGAATAGAGTTACCCCGAGGCTCGGATCTTAGCCTACTTACAACTAAGACATGCCAAAAGAAAGAAAAGGTAGGCTTTACATACCTTGTCCTCTCTCAAAGCTAATCCAAACTCAAACCTCGGGCTCCCCAAGATCTACAAGTATGTCATAATACGCCAAACATTAGCTATAGAGACTTAGGAATACAATTCCAAGCGAACACTAAATTCTACAGAAATTTAGGCAGCATTTTCCCTATAATACAACAACCCCGAGAATTTAACTCGGCTAATTCAACAACAACAACACCAACAATCATTCTAACAACATCAACAACCAATCCGAAATGCATTATAACATTAGTAACTCTCTTATACCTCATTCAACAACATTCCATTATATTCAATTCAACGGCTTACATTCAAATCAACATCAACGCTCATACATTCAAATACTAGTCCGAACCCATTCCAACAATATTCAAGAACATTTTAAACAATTCACACAATATTTCAAACAACCCAAACATTGTTCCAACTCACCCGAAACTGCCCCCAAACCCGAGAACAACACAACTATATTCCTTTCTCCTAAATTCATGAATTACACCAACAAATCCACACTTTGACAATATCATTTTCATAAATATAAAAATTACATAAGAAACGCATTAACTTCCAAATCAGCCCGCAACAATTACAACATCAATTTGAATCATTAAACTCTCATTTCCAACATAGAATCCACATAACAACAACAACCAAAACTCTAAGAAAATTTAATTCATTCTTTGCCATCCATGAGAGGCTATATTCGGCCAACACACCCACATACAAACTTCATGATTTTCATTCATTTCAACACACTACAATAACCAAACATGCTAAATAGAATTAATTCACCACTCCTACACAACATACACACCTACACGTCCACACCCATCCACACGGCCTCACTTCTACATGCAATATTCCATGAGTTTCATCCCTTTTTACATACTACAACACACATAAACCATCTATAACATATAAAAACAAGATTAAACCTTACCTTCCTTCTTCAACTTCACAACTAGCTAGAGTTTGCAAATGATGAAAACAAATGGTTTGTTGACTCCAACAACGACTCCACGTTAACAAGGGACCTCCAATTAGTTGATTTGCTAGAAGAAACTTATTTTTTTGATGGCTATTTTTGGACTTAAATTTTTGGAGCTATGGCCGAATACCTTGGCCCTTTTTTTCTCCAAGCTTCTTGATCTTTCTCTAAGTGTTGAAGATGAAGACTTAGTCATCTTTTGATGCATATAATAGGCTTCCATGTGGCCCTTGGCCCACACCCATGTGGCCGGCCACATGGCCTTGATTTTCATGAATTTTCAACTTCCAAGTATTCATTTTTAACCCCCCAAATTTCCTTAATATTCCATGCCACCAAATCATAGCAACTTATGCTTTAAAATAAATCATGGTTAAAAGTCTCGACTTTGTATCCCGGAATAGTCTTGTCCCTAACTTATCGTGGTCAACCCGGATTGTCCCGATGTACAAAATACGGGATATAACATCCTTTTCCCCTTTAGAACATTCATCCTCAAAAGTTAAACTAGCCCTACGGGTCTTACAAACAATTCGGGGGAGTTTCTTTTATAGCTATCATACACAATTCATTCATTGATCAACATAGTCAAGTAAGGAATTTAAATTACCTGTAGGCACCGGAAATAAGTGAGGATACTTCTTCTTCATCTCCTCCTCAGCTTCCCAGGTCATTTCTTCCCGGTTATTGTTTCGCCATAGCACTTTAACGGAAGCCACATCTTTATTCCGCAACCTTCTTACCTGACGATCCAATATGGCTATAGGATGCTCTTCATAGGATAGCTCCTCTGTGACCTGGATATCATCTACAGGAAATACTCTGGAGGGGTCACCAATGCATTTGCGGAGCATAGACACGTGGAATACCGGGTGCACTGCTCCCAGGTCAGCTGGTAGATCTAATTCATAGGCAACCTTGCCTATCTTGCGAACAATCTGATATGGCCCAATATATCTCGGACTGAGCTTTCCCTTTTTGCCGAATCTCATAACACCTTTCATAGGTGACACTTTCAAGAATACCCAATCACCAATCTGGAACTCTAAGTGTCGACGGCGATTATCTGCATATGATTTCTGTCGACTCTGGGCTGCTAATAACCTTTCCCGAATAAGCTTCACCTTGTCAACTGCTTGCTGGATCATATCTGGGCCAATTAATTTAGTCTCGCCAACATCAAACCAGCCAATCGGTGACCTACATTTCCTGCCATACAGAGCCTCATATGGTGCCATCTGGATACTGGAGTGGTAGCTATTATTATAAGCAAATTCAACGAGCGGCAAATGATCATCCCAGCTACCCCGAAATCAATAACACAGGCCCGCAACATATCTTCCAGCGTCTGAATAGTGCGCTCGGCCTTGTCCGTCGACCGAGGATGAAATGCGACCGAGACTCACCCGTGTCCCCAATCCTTCCCGAAATGATCTCCGGAAGTTAGGCGTGAACTGGGCACCTCTGTCGGAGATAATAGATATGGGAACTCCGTGAAGTCTCACTACCTCCTTAATAAATAATCTAGTATAATCCTCCGCTGAATAAGTAGTCCTGACTGGAAGGAAATGGGCTGATTTTTGTCGGCATCAACAATAACCCATATGGAATCATACCTCCGTGGAGTGCGAGGTAAGCCTATAATGAAGTCCATATTAATGATTTCCCACTTCTAAGTCGGAATCTCCATCTCCTTAATAATCCACCCCGGCTTCGATGCTCGATCTTAACCTGCCGTGAGAATTCGGCACCGAGCAACAAACTCGCTATGTCCCTTTTCATACCATCCCACCGCATAAGCATCTGAGGTCATGATACATCTTCGTCGACCCTGGGTGAACAGAATAGCGGGCATAATGTGCCTCGCCCATAACCTGTCGCCGCAGCCCTGCAACATCAGGTACACATAATCTGCCCCTGTGCAATAATGCTCCATCAGGTGTAATCTCGAACGGGGTCTTTTCCTTTTCACGGGCTGCGTCTCTGTACTGTGCCAGAACAGGATCCTCATACTGACGCCGCTTTATCTCCTCCGTAATAGAGGATTCAGCAATTCCTCGACAATCCCAATATCTCCGGAATCGATAAGCGGACTCCAAGACTAGCTAGCTGGTGGATCTCACGAACTATTTCTTTCCTTTCAGATGGCACGTCCGCTAGACTGCCCATAGACTTACGGCTGAGTGCATCTGCTACAACATTAGCTTTCCCAGGATGATATAAGATATCGACGTCATAGTCTTTCAGCAACTCTAACCACCTCATACGCGCAAATTCACTCCTTCGCTTAAAGATATACGGAGGCTCTTGTGATCTGTATAAATATCAACGTGAACACCATATAGATAATGTCTCCATCTCTTCAAAGCATGAATTACCGCGGCCAGCTCCAAATCATGAGTAGGATAATTTCTCTCGTGCTTTCTGAGCTGCCGGGAGGCATAAGCTATGACTCTTCCATGCTGCATCAATACACACCCCAATCCAATACCAGAGGCATCACAATAGATAACATACCCACCTGGTCCCTCGGGAAGGGTCGAACCCGGAGCCGTAGTCAACTTCTCTTTCGAAAGAATCGAAAGCTATGTTCACAAGCATCGGTCCCGAACTTGGCTCCCTTCTGAGTTAGCCTTGTTAAAGGCGCTGAAATCGAAGCAAACTTCTCTACGAATCTCCTGTAATAACCGGCCAATCCCAGAAAGCTACGCACCTCAGTAGGTGTCGTAGGTCTCGGCTAATTCTTTACGGCCTCAATCTTCTGGGTATCCACCCGGATGCCATCAGCTCCAATAATATGCCCCAAGAATGCCACGGAAGTCGACCGAATTCACATTTAGAAAATTTAGATATAATTTCGGTGCGGAAAGTGCGCCAAGTACCGTCCTCAAATGATCTGCATGTTCTGCTTCTGATCGTGAATAAACCAGGATGTCATCAATGAATACAATCACGAACATATCTAAGAACGGTCTCAATACCCGATTCATCAGGTCCATAAATATGGCTGAGCATTGGTCGACCCAAAAGACATCCTCTGGAACATAATGCCCATGCACGGGTCTCGAATCTTTGTCTTAGGAATGTACGGCTCTCGTACCCGCACTGGTGATAGCGACCGCGAGTCTATCTTCGAGAAACACCTGGCACCTGCAACCGATCAAACAAATCATCAATCCTGGGGGGAGGGGTATTTATTCTTTATGGTTACCTTATTCGGTGCCGGTAATCAATACACATCCGCAAATACCCATCTTTCTTTCTTACGAACAATACCGGCGCTCCCCCGGGGTGATGTGGGTCGAATGAAGCCCTTCTCTAATAAGTCTCTCAAATTTGCTCCCTCTCAATTCTTTTAATTAAGTGCCATTCGTACGGCGGAATAGATATAGGGCGAGTGTCCGGCGGCACATCAATGGTGAACTCTATCTCCCCGCTCGGAGGAAGACACGGAAGCTCATACGGGAATACATCTCGGGAATTCACTAACCACGGGAAATTTGTTGAAGAGTCGGTGCCTGCAACTAAATCATGTACACGAACCGATGATAAATATAGCCCTTTCGATCATTTTTCTTGTGAGGTTTGAAATAAACTTACCCTCGGCGATTTGTATTACTGTCCACTTATAACTCGGTTCCCCTGGAAATTGAAACGAACTACCTTCTTTTGACAATCGACATTAGCATAACAAGAAGCTAGCCAATCCATACCCATAATAATATCTAACTCAGTCATATCTAACTCTATCGGATACGCAACGTGCAATGTACCACGTATAATTATCGAACAATCTCTGTAAACTCTGCTGGCTATAACGAGTCTCCTACCGGTGTAGCTACCTCAAAAGGCTCTATCGGTTCGGATTCTATCCCAATTTTATTAGCAACAAGGGAGAAATATGCGATAAAGAGAGCGGGATCTATCGATGCATATACATCTCGAAGAGAGACCAAGAATATATGTAACAACATTGGGCGACGCCCCCGGTCTGTCCGTGGCCGCTAAGGCATATATGCGGTTCGAAGGACCGCTAGAACTAGGAGCTCCGCCACGACCTCTGCCGCGGCCGGGGTGTCCGGCGTACCTCGCCCGCGCGGGTGCTTAGCTACGAGACGAAGATGAACCGGCGGCAACCGGCCCGGGGCCGAGCCGCACTACTCGCACCACCCCCACATGGACAATCTCTCGTAAGATGGCCCCCGACGGCCACAAGTAAAACAAGCGCCGGTGGCGCGATAACACTCTCCCGGGGTGATACCTCCCACGGTGGGGAACATGGAGGTACGGGTGGTCTCGGCGACGGAACCCCTATCCGCTGTGAGCCCGAAGCCCCGAAGCTGCCGCCCCCGAATATCCTGCACCATCGATCTCCCCGCGCGGTGAGCGTGGGGTGTGCTCCGTCTTCCCCCGGGGAGGATATCTCGCTATCTTCTTGAGGGTCGCCCGCCCCCCGTACCTCCGAAATATACCCGGCGGATCTAGCACCTTCGGGCCGGCCCACAGGCGTAATCTCTCGGTGGCCGATGCCCTGCGTGTCGATCCTCCACACACGGGCGTATGCCGTACGCGGGCAATATCCATGCCGGGTCGGGCCGCCATCACTCGCGACTGTCAACCAAGTAACGGTCTAGCCCTATCACGTATCGATGCATCCGATCGGTCCATATCGACTACATAAGCGGACGCGTATGCGGCCAACGAATCGAACTCGAGACCGTACTCCCCGACGCTCCCCGCCCCTCGTCTCAACGAAGAATACGTCTACTGCGGCTGCCGCAGTCGGAGCGCGAAAATGGCCAAGAAAGGCCTGCGACGAACTCGCCCCACACGCCGGAGGAGCACCTCTCCCCTGGATAGCCCCGGGGACTCGTACCAATTAGCCGCCACATCATGCGATCGGTATGACGCCAACTCAAAAGACTCGGTCTCAGAAGCCTTAATAAGCCGTAACGCACGCGCATCTCCCTAATAAACTCCCGAGGATCCTCGCGGACTTTGACCCGAAAAACTCGGGGGACCACAAGTCGAGGAAATCACGGCCCTCTGACCGTCCATACATCCGTCCGCACGATCACCTGCCTCGCCCTCGCTCCTGTGAACCTGCCCCGCCATCAATCTGGTCAATAACTGGACCGCATCTCGCATAGCCCTGTCCTCCGCCCCTGGCTGAGGAGCTGGAGGCTCGGGTACTCGAACCTCGGGAGCTGGCGGTGGAGCCGCCCCCGGACCTGCAGCTGCTGCTGCTCCAAGTCCCTCTGATACTGGCGGGGTAGCCGAACTGGCTGTCGGGGGCACCACCTCGGGCACGGGCTCAGCACGGGCCCTAGTAACTCTCCGGGCCTGGCTGGTCTCCCCCGCTGCTGTAGACTTGCCCTTCTGGGCGGCTGTTGCCTTCCTCGGAGGCATCGCTAAAAACATAACAATTCATTAGGAGGGAGTCATCCTGATAATACAGCTCTATCGCACGATCTAGGATCAGAAGGAAAGATAACATCCTAAATGTCCCGCAGCCTCCCCTTATAAATGTGGTGCACAACACACCGAAAAACAAGACTCTACTAGACACGGTCTACGTAGACATTCCGAAGACGAACCGCTGCGATACCACTTTTGTCACGACCCAACCCCGTGGCCGTGACTAGTGCCCGAGCCGGCACCCAAACACATTCATTAATCCGAATCACATACGGATGGATTATACGTATACAAATATCGTACGACGTCTCAAAAGCGTCTCACACACAAACATATTTATCACGAAGCCGGCAAGGCTATCATATGGCACAACGGCCCAAAATATATACAAATGCAAGCCGACAAAGGCCACGACGAATGGGATCGCCCGAGAACATATAACATACGAACACACCCGTACGGAATAGGCACGGCCACATATATGTCCACGCGGACATCTAAACAAAACAACGAATCATATGACGGGACGGGGCCCGTCGTACCCCGAACAAATATACACATATGCGACGAAGAATATATATACCAAAATATAGGCTCCCGAACAAAGGGAGCACTCCGAACAGCGGAGAATAGGTGTCCTAGGCTGGCGGATCACCGAAATGGGCGTACGTACTGCGGGCATGAAACGCGGCCCTCGAAGAAAGGGGTCGGTACGGAATATGTGCGAGTATGCAAAGCAGAAATACAGTAAACAGAATCATAATCGAAACAGAAGTACAGAAAGTAAGTGAAATATTCAAAATACCAAAACGTTTACTTTTAAAACACAAGTCATGCATGGGGCTCAAAGAATATGGTCGCCCGCCCGTCATTGGCGCCATAACACAGCATAACACCAGAAGGTTTCAAATCTCCGTAACCCGACATATCTCCATAACACATCATAACACCATAATCACAGCATAACACCAAAGCATATAGGGTCCCCGGCCCTCTAGCGAGGAACTCGGTGAACCATAACACAGCATAACACCGGAGTATAACATAGTGCGCACGACTCGGCAAAAGATACAACAGAGTGCACGAGCAGAGTCGTGAGTAACCATATGCATAAAAATCATTATTACGAACTCAAAAGATAAGTAGATTAACTATACATCGGGGTTAGGGTGATAGTCATACTAAATTCTTTCGAAGTCATCGAACGATACAAAGGAAGTTGTGGGGCCCACGGGCGAGTAGCAACTCAACCCGAGCCCGCGCTATGAAGATTAGAATCATGATACACTACGAGCCTCCTACGAGCTTATCGGGGCAATCCGGTTCGTTTACAAAGTTACAGTCGTTCGTAGTTACAGAATCTTTCAAAAACGGAACTCTTTATGCAACACTTAGTTTTCAACCAAACAAAGGGTACAAGGACCATAATTTGGCTATGTTAAGGCTATGAACATCAAGAAGTGAAATAAGGATCATAGATGTGCCCGGATCTTATGAATAGAGTTACCCCGAGGCTCGGATCTTAGCCTACTTACAACTAAGACATGCCAAAAGAAAGAAAAGGTAGGCTTTACATACCTCGTCCGCTCTCAAAGCAAATCCAAACTCAAACCTCGGGCTCCCCAAGATCTACAAGTACGTCATAATACGCCAAACATTACCTATAGAGACTTAGGAATGCAATTCCAAGCGAACACTAAATTCTACAGAAATTTGGGCAGCATTTCCAACAAATACAACAACCCCGAGAATTTAACTCGGCCAATTCAACAACAACAACACCAACAATCATTCTAACAACATCAACAACCAATCCGAAATGCATTATAACATTAGTAACTCTCTTATACATCATTCAACAACATTCCATTATATTCAATTCAACGGCTTACATTCAAATCAACATCAACGCTCATACATTCAAATACTAGTCCGAACCCATTCCAACAATATTCAAGAACATTTTAAACAATTCACACAATATTTCAAACAACCCAAACATTGTTCCAACTCACCCGAAACTGCCCCCAAACCCGAGAACAACACAACTATATTCCTTTCTCCTAAATTCATGAATTACACCAACAAATCCACACTTTGACAATATCATTTTCATAAATATAAAAATTACATAAGAAACGCATTAACTTCCAAATCAGCCCGCAACAATTACAACATCAATTTGAATCATTAAACTCTCATTTCCAACATAGAATCCACATAACAACAACAACAACCAAAACTCTAAGAAAATTTAATTCATTCTTTGCCATCCATGAGAGGCTATATTCGGCCAACACACCCACATACAAACTTCATGATTTTCATTCATTTCAACACACTACAATAACCAAACATGCTAAATAGAATTAATTCACCACTCCTACACAACATACACACCTACACGTCCACACCCATCCACACGGCCTCACTTCCACATGCAATATTCCATGAGTTTCATCCCTTTTTACATACTACAACACACATAAACCATCTATAACATATAAAAATAAGATTAAACCTTACCTTCCTTCTTCAACTTCACAACTAGCTAGAGTTTGCAAATGATGAAAACAAATAGTTTGTTGACTCCAACAACGACTCCACGTTAACAAGGGACCTCCAATTAGTTGATTTGCTAGAAAAAACTTATTTTTTGATGGCTATTTTTGGACTTAAATTTTTTGGAGCTATGGCCGAATACCTTGGCCCTTTTTTTTCTCCAAGCTTCTTGATCTTTCTCTAAGTGTTGAAGATGAAGACTTAGTCATCTTTTGATGCATATAATAGGCTTCCATGTGGCCTTTGTCCCACACCCATGTGGCCGGCCACATGGCCTTGATTTTCATGAATTTTCAACTTCCAAGTATTCATTTTTAACCCCCAAATTTCCTTAATATTCCATGCCACCAAATCATAGCAACTTATGCTTTAAATAAATCATGGTTAAAAGTCTCGACTTTGTATCCCGGAATAGTCTTGTCCCTAACTTATCGTGGTTAACCCGGATTGTCCCGATGTACAAAATACGGGATATAACACTATTGGATCGGGCTGTGCATTACGCAAGTATATAGACTTAGCGGTCCCCCATGGGTCATGACTGCCGAAGCGACGAGATATTTCGCTTGAAGTGTGTGCGTATCATTGAGTATGCATTGCATTCATACCATATACACATTGCATTGTATCTTATATTTATGATTGTAATCCTCTAAGGCTTGTAACGATTGGGTTTAGTTGCTATAACCAATTGCTGTGATTTGATATTTAATAAGTGTTTCCCAGATTGTCCATGATATGCGATAATGATCTACTGGGCGTGATTGTGTTTGAGTTTTGAAATGTGAGAAGGTCTATTATTCCTTGTTATTCGAGCCTATCGAATTGTATGTTGACTTATGAGTGGTCTTCCTTGAGAGCTTTAGTAAATGATGTAGGGATTGGGAAAGGACGTCGTTGTGGCATACTTGTTAAATGTGGGGAAATCTCATAAATGGTTGGTATTAGGGAAACTAAATACCTTGACTACTTGTTAATTTTTGAATCAAATTGAGTTAGGATAAAGCTTGTTTTGAGATACATAGAGTTGGACTTAGAACCTGCCTACCATGTTTATTTATGATATCTAATTGTCGTTATGTTATTCTACCCACTGTCGGCCTATGATACTTATTAGTGTTGTACTGATACTACTCTTGCTACATCCCATTCGGGGTGTAGAGTCTTATAGGTTGACAGCTTGATTCGAGAGTTCTGGAAGATACACGGTACCTATCTTGAAGACCTCCATCATTTTCATTCCTAGATGGAGGTTGAATTTTATTTACTTATATTGAGTATTGTACCTTCAAAATCTTAGTCGCTCTTGTACTAGTCTAGACTAAGTTTTGGGAAGGTTGTTATGTTTAAGCCACTTTTGTAATAAAATTCCATTTATCTATAAAAAGAGTTATTTACATTGGCTATGTTTATTATTTATTATTGAATGGATCCTGTTTTAAGATTGGAATGAGCAACGATTGTGTTTAAGGGTTCGCCTACCGAGGTGAGATTGGTATGTGCCCGCGAGATCCTCAAAAAGGTGCTGACATTAGATCCATCAGGATCAACTTTAATGGCTGAGATATACGTATGTGGAGACAATTTGTATAATATCCTCTTTAGCTAAATTTATTTTCTCTTCAACAGAAACCTTCGAACATATTGAATTGTCGGATATTTGGATTTGGGTATTTTGAATTGACTTCTTCTTCTTCTTCCTCACATCATCACCTTCTTATTGATTCAAAATTAAATAAGGATGATCAATTCCAACATCCCCCATCAAGTTTGAGGGATCGAAGAAAGCCCCAACTTGCCCAATATGGAATTGTGAGCAGGAGTAGATAGGGTTTCACAACTAGATTTGCTAATTAAGACTGAGATGGAACGAAAGTAAGGGAGATAAGACCGGAAAGAAACTGTTGACGGACAAAATTGCAGTCAAACTCAACATATTTAGTGCATTCGTGGAAGACGATGTTACGAGCTATGAGGATCATAGCTTGGCTATCAAAAAAAAAAGGGGGACCGGTATTTTTGGAGGAACAGAAAGATCGTCAAGTAATCGAGTGAGCCATGTGAGTTATGTAACAAGCCTACGCATAGATCTATACTCGCTCTCAGCCGATCAAAGATATATAGAAGCTTGCTTCTGGGATTTCCAAGAAATAGGAGATCCACCTATGCTGATGAAAAATCTAGAAACAAATCGACAGGAATCACGACAAGAAGCCAAGTCGGCATTGCAGAAAGCTAAAAGAGAAAAGGATGGATTTTATACAAGAAAATCCCTTGAGCAAGATTGGATGTGAGATATTTCAACACTCGTAAAGTATCATTGAAGTGATCAATACAAGAATGCTGCATATATTGGCTCAGTGTCAAGACAGTGAAGGATAGATCAGGTCATGTATGGATTAAGTAATTCAATTTACCAATAAGACATCTATAAATACTTGGATCAACCAAAGGAGGACCGGAAAATACTTTCAATTTGGTCAATGGATCGAGGCAACTCTATGCAATCAAATTCAGAAAGTAATTTTGAGGTAAATTTCTTCTAAGTAATTATATACCATCAGCTTCCCTTAGAATTTCCATTGCCCAAAAAATAATGTAATGGTCCCAAATCCTTGATCTTAAACTCCAAATGTAAGAAAGATTTCAATTTTTGTATCACAATAGGATGATCAGCAGTAATTAGAATATTTTCAACATAAACAACCACAATTGAGAAGAAAGAACCAATCTTTTTAAAAAATAAAGAGTAGTCATTAAAAGAGGCAGAATAACCTTTAAAATACAAAGGCCCTGCAAGCCTAGCATACCACTGCCTAGAGTCTTATTTGAGGCCATAAAGTGATTTCCTCAACCTACAAACATAGTTAGGGCTAGGAGAAAGAACACCTGTTGGAAACTTCATATAAAATTATTGAAGATCCCCATGTAAGAATGCATTACTCACATCAAACTGAGAAACTGGCCACCCTTCCTTAACTGCAATTGATAAAAGACACCTAATGGTAGTCATCTTGACAACAGGGGAAAAAGTTTCAATATAGTCAATACCTTCCCTTTGAGTGTCAGCCCTTAGAACTAGTCTTGCCTTTAATCTTTCTAATATACCATCAACATGTTGCTTTAACTTACATATCTCTTTACAAGGTAAAGCCTTTTTCCTTGGAGGAATAACAACTTCCTAAGTCCCATTAGCTACTAAAGAATCAATTTCAGAATCCATAGCTTGTTTCCATCCTAAATGTGAACAAGCCTATTTGTAACTGGTAGGTTCTTTCTAAGAGGATATGGAATAAAATAGTTGTTGATTCTGAGGGGATAGAGTGGTGAAGGAAAATGTGGAAGGTTTAGAAGGGGAAGTGAGACAGTGATGAGTGAAATCTGGGAGAAAATAGTATTACAAATAAAATCTTAAAGATGACTAGGTAAAGCACCTTCATTGATCCTAGGGGGATCTCCTAACATTAGGGAGTGCAACAGGAATTGAATAAGTAGGTGAAGGTGTACTAGGAGAAGAGGTTGAATTTGGTGGAGAGAGAACAGAACTAGAGGGTGTAGGAGGATCAAAATGAACTAGGAAATTCTGAAGATAGGAGTTAATGGGATCAAAATGTCAGATTAAAGGAGTAGGAAAAGAGGAATAGAATAAGGAGAATTAGAAGCAAAGGGAAAGATATGTTCATAAAAATGAACATCCCTTGAAACAAAAAATTACTTTGCGCCAAAATCCATTAGTTTGTAACCTTTTTGTCCTGGAGGGTATCCCATGCAAATGCAAGCTATAGCACTAGGTGAAAATGTTACTCCTCGAAAATTTTCACGTCGTTTGCATTATCAGTAAACTAACGTAAGCTGGAGAGGTCATGGAACCCTTATAAGGTTAAGGAGAACTTCTAATAAGTTCTAAGCAAAGGTCTAAAGGTTGTAGGATTAGAGCAAATCGAACAAACAAAGTTTGTCGAAAATTTGGGAAAACTTAGCAGAATTTTGGACAAGATATTTTGTCCAACTTGAGAGAGGCATAGCTCGAAGAATATGAGGAGTTATGGAATCCCTAACTTATGTAAATTCAAGTTCAGCGAGTCTTCTTTTCAATACAACTGAAAAATCACAATTCTGAAGTACGGGACGTACTTTGAAGTACGGCCCGCACTTTGTCCGACAACTCCAGAAAGTTTAAGTCGGTGGACTTGGCCTATAAATTGATTTCCATGACCTTGGGTCATCATTTTTCACCAAAAACATATCCTAATAGACCCCCTAAGCTCTCCCAATCACTTCTAATCATCTAAACCTTTTCAAGAGAGGATGAAACACTAAACACTTAACTAATTCCAAGAAAGCTGGTTGTTCTTGGCTCTTCTTAGAGTTGTGGTGATTAAGTCTTGGAGCAAGTTGTATGAGTTAAAATTCTTCAAATATAAGGCATGTTTTTCATCTTATCTCTTTTGTTGAGTTGATTTGAAGGTTTAGCAAGATTTAAAAAGTGAAAATAGTTATGGAGGAAAGTCATAAAGTGTTGTGTTGTAATTGTTGAGTTCATGGATTGTTTGAGCATGTTGTGGCTGTAATGTTGAGTTAATTTCCATTCATATGGATAGTATTTAATGTTGTTGGTGTGTTGATGAGATTATACTCCTTCATTGGGAAAAAAGGAAGTGTATATGGGTATGCTTTGGGTTGTTTGGTGTATATTCTTTGTATGGCGGTGAAAGGAGTATTTAAGGACTTTTGTAAGCTTGTTATTGTTATTATGGGTTGTTGTATATGTTGAGGTGATTGGAGAGTAAGGGGAATGTTGCCCATTTTACTTAGAATCAAGTTCTCGTTGATATATGTGATGTCTGCACCATCTAAGTTTATATATGTATTCCTTGTTATAGGGTTAGCGTGCTAGTTGTAAGTAGCTCGATTGTTGGATTGTTTAGACGACTTGAGGTATGTGCTATCCCTTTCTTTCTTTTTGGAATGATCCTATGAACAAAACGTACACGTAACGCTAATCCATAATGATTCTACTCTCTCTCTCTCTCTCTCTCTCTCTATATATATATATATATATATATATATATATATATATATATAATATAAATACAATTCAATCCATAAACATGATAGGAGTATAACACTAATCCATAATGATTCTACTCTTAGAGTTAGGAATGATCCATTTGATTCAAGCTCCATATAGTTATCTTCAGAAATTCTTGCTTAGATCTAGTTTGATCTATAGAGTCACTTGTACTCCTATCACGTTTATGGATTGAATTGCATTATATATACACACACACACACACACACACACACACACATATGTAGACCCGTGACCCCACAGGCGCTATATAAGTATATATTATGTATATATATTATCAATTTATATATATGTATAGGATATGGGGAAGGTAACAGCGTTATATACACACTACCACCTGATCAGCTGGTCATATGATGATACGATGATGATGATGATGATGATACGAAAATATTGATAATGATAATGATGATCCTGGCCGATACGCGACGATGGGATGCCTACAATGGCTTGACAGGCGTTGTATACTCATATATATATGTATGACCTCATGCATGCATGCACAGTAATTGTGCATAACATTGGTCCATAGAAACAGCTTAGATGTACAGGTTCATTTTCTCTCTCATATTTCATGTTACTTTCATGTCTCTAGTATGTTATTTTTCATGCTTTACATACTCAGTACATTATCCGTACCGACATCTCTTTGCTGAGGGCGCTGCGTTTCATGCCTGCAGGTCTTGAGATACAAGTTGACAGATCTCTCAGTGGGATACCCGCTTTGTAGGCAGTGTCGTGGCACTCCACTTGCTCCGGAGTTGCTATGTGAGTCAGCATGGCTGCATATGCATTTGCATGGGTATGGCAGGGCCCTATCCCGTTCTTATTATACACTCCAATAGAGGCTCGTAGACAGATATGCACGGTTAGATATTCTATGACATTCTCGATCAGCATTCTATTATATTACTATTTTGATAGCCTTGTCGGCTTGTATACTTGGGCTCATCTTGATGACGTATTTGTATATCTTTTGGACTGGTATCCCTCACAACTAGTGATATTTATGAGTTAGCATGATGGCTCACTCAGGTATGATTTTATGATGAGATAGGTGTATGTCTTGTGGTGCGCGGTAGGTTAGCTCTAGGTGCCTGTCATGGCCCTCGGATTGGGTCGTGATAAAAGTGGTATCAGAGCCATTCGTCCTAGGGCTGTCTACAAGCCGTGTCCAGCAGAGTCTTATTTATGTGTGCGTAGCGTGCCACACTTATAAATAGGAGGATGCAAGGCATTTAGGATGGTTACCTTCTTTCTATCCCATATCATGCTATAGAGCTGAGTCATAGGGTGTAAATCTTCAACCCTAATCTCAGCTGTTTTATAGTTGATGACAATTCCTTTAGGAAAGACTATGACGATTCGTGGATTGTAATGGTGACAGGGGGAGAATTAAGTTACTCTTTAGAGAAGGACCCAAGTGAGGATGTACCCTCTATTGAGATGGACCCATCTGAGATCATGTCTTCTATGGAAACAGATCTGCTGGAGATTCGGGATGAATCAACGCCACAGGTATAATGGAGTTTGATAAGTATAAAGGAGCCAGGAAAAGCCCCTATGTTGCCAGTTTCACCTTTGACAAAAGACGGGAAAGGCAGATACTAGTAGTCAATCCCTAAGCTTCGAATTATGGTAGATCAGCGGAAAGTGCAGGGCTTTTCGAGAAACCGAGGAGTTTGCAGCCTGAGGACCCTATTAACCAAGACTTGATGGTATCTTAAGAGCAAGGTTCAAAAGAAGGTGGTGGCCAGATCGGATAAGTTAGTATAGTTGGTACATTTGTAGAAGTTTCGGGTGGCGGTGAACAACCGATAGAAAGACAATATCAAGACGAATTTTTCCAGCCCATATTAGGGTGATTCGTGCCAGATTAGGGCACTAGATTAAGGCCATGGAAAGTTCCACATCCGTCGAAATTTCAGGACCAGAGCAATCAATGATGGAAGGTATATTTATCGCTTTGATGAGGTGTTAAAATTAAACAAGTATAGTTTTGAAATAACTTATGTTATGCAATGACGATAAGTTGTAAAACCCCATTGATTATATTAGGGAAAGGGGTAATATTAAAGAGGAATCTAGAGTGGAATTTGTGGTCAGACGATAGGTTAAAATGGTGAATATGATGATAGAACAGTGGAAAAAGATATGTTGTGGTAATAAGGCAATGGTATAATAAAATAGGAAAAGTACGTGTCGGGAACATAGTTCGATGGAGAGATTATATCTACATAATTATGAATGATTGGTATCAAGAGGAATCCATAAGATATGAATGACTTGTAAGTAAGAGGAGATAGTACAGTATGAGGGGATGAGTGATGACGTCGAGTGTACCATTAGTGTTGTATTAATGTTTAAGCAAGCTTGAGGAGATATATATATATATATATATATATATATATATATATATATATATATATATATATATATATATTGTGTGTAATTCTGTTAGGATAACTTTTGGGTATGACTGGGGACTTGAAAGAGAGAGTATGATGGAATTTTCGGTTGGACAACGATGCGTGTTTATTATGTGAGGGTTAGCAACCTTACAAGTATTATCTTAATGAGATATCAGTATGATTAGATGGGAGTTGCATTTTCTCCTTGAGGTAAGAGTGGAAAGGATAGGTATACATTTAAATATGACACTTGAGTGTAAATATGTGAATGATTTACGAGTATAAAGAGGTAAAGCACGAATTACGAATAACGAAAAAGAGTATCAGTTATAAGGATGATGATGCTTAAGGTCTAATGGGGTAGGATACAGAATGCAAGATTTACCAAGGATAGTTATTGTTCTGAATGTTAAAGAAAAGATATGATTGTTTAGAAGAGGTAAAAGAATGATATGATGTACATTACTACATGAGCTAGATACATTGAGGGCCTTCTTATCGCATAGATTATATTGGAAAGGATGTTATACAGAGGTACTGGTATAAAGATATATGAAACACGAGCTGTTTTGCAAGAATGTATAAGATAAAGGTAGGACGAGGTACGGAACATTTCCCTCCGAAGTTTTACTTTGAGCTAGTAATACCAAAGAAATAGCCCGATGAAGGAAAAGCGAGTATTGCAGGAAGAATTAACCGTATGAATGGAAAAAAATGGGTTTGAGGTTGCCAATTTGATATAAGATATGCCCTTCATTGATAGGACAAACTTGTAGTCCAAAAGAGACTTGTCAAAAGAACGAGCGTTTATGTAACGAAGAAAAGAGGGAATATTAAGAATCAAGGAAGATTAGGCCCATCCAAGGCCAGTACGACTATGAAATATGTGACCTACCACATGTATGTGCAGGCGGCTAGATAGACTCGGATAGCTGAACATTTACGACTAAGATTAGTTGCAAAATTTATGGGAGTATGTACCTGCAAGGAAAAGGTGTTACACCTCAAAAATTCCGGATGTGTTACCTTGTGGATAGGCTAATGTGAGCTTAAGGTGATTATGAAATCCTTATGAGACTAAGGGGGTATTAGATAGCTTAAGGGATCTATAAGATTTCAAATATCGAATAGGGTTTTTTTAAATGAAATGAAAGTGGGTTGGGGGGGGGGTCCCTTCATTTTAAATTTATTTAGAAATATTTGAAAGGGGGTGGTATGGCATAGTGTATGGGTTTAAGAAAGGGTTTTATAAGTGC
>NC_081344.1:61572601-61592042 GCF_029784015.1 Lycium ferocissimum
TTTTTAAAATTTTTGATTTTCTTTATTATTTCTAAGATTAATGAAATTATAGTAATATTTTGTTGTAGTGTTATTTGATCTGATTTAGCGTTAGGTATATAATCTTTATAGTCCGCCGGTAAAGGTATAGACTTTTCTATTAATTTTGAGGCTTCGTGTTGAGCTAAGGTCGATCTATTCATGAAGAGAGTGATTTCCTTTAGTTCTTCTCTTGTCTTTTTTAATTCTTTAATATCACTAGTCAAAACTTCTATACGTTGTATTATTTTAGAGACTATTTGCTTGTCTTTAGTTCTATTTCTTTCGCTTTTTCCTGTAATAACTTTAACCAACTTTTCTATTTCCGTCTTTTGTAGGTAATTTTTCTAAATTAAATTTGTTAAGCTAGAGTCCGACTTTCCTTTCTAATTCTAACTCTTGCGCTTTTAAGTAATCAAGATTTTGTTCTACTCTTTCTTGAAAGTTTTTCTTGCTTAGTACTGGGATACTTCTACCACCTCCTAATATTGTAGTAATGTTTTTATTATTTTCTTGTATTTTTCACTAAAATTTATGACTAAGTCTACCAATGTGTTCAACTCGTTTGTCTTCACTATGTAATATATGGTCTCCGATATCGAAAATTGCACTTTATAATACTATGATCTTTTAATGCTCTATATTTCTTTCCAGGTATATTCTTAAGTCTAAGTATTCTAGATTTTTTTAATGTTTCTATTTTTCTAGCTTTATTTATTATCCTAACGGAGTCTTTATTTTACAAACTTTCTTCTGGTACTCTATCCTAGTCGTATATCTTTCTATATCGTCTCTTATACCCTGTAATTCCCACGTTATAGCAGAAATTGTTTCTTCGTTAATCTGACTTTGTAAGAGTCTATTGTTTATTAGTGATGATAATGTTTCTGAATTTATTATTTCTAAATATGCACTTAACGCCAGGGCGGGCATAAAATACGAAAACCAAAAAACCGGGACCGAACCGAATTAATCTGCCGTTTTGTAGTCTCGGTTTTCGTCGGGTTCGGGGTTTTCAATTTTCAAAAATTTCGGGATTCGGTTCGGTGTTCGGGGTTTGGGGTTCGGTTTTTTTCGTTTTCGGTTTAAACCGAAATTTCATATGCACAAATTTCAAAAATATTAAATAGTCTCAATTGTCCACCGCCCAACCGAAATTTCGTTTCATTATAAAACCTTCCATTACATTTTGTTCTTTAGGAAGTATAGGGGAGTGAGTAGATTCATTTCTCCTCCACCAATGAGCTAATCTAATAAATAATTAACTTTCAGAAGGAGCCCAAACAATAAGCATTCAAGGATATCTGGCTAACTCCTCGCATTTTCATATTTTCTTTGTTATTTCCTCTATTGATGCTTTCCTTTCCAAAATACTCAACCTCCTCTTGAACTCGAAAATCACCACACGGATCAATGTATTAAGTTTTCCTAATACTAATAACCAGACAATACAGCAATATAAGAAACGATAATAGAATGCATGTGCATAACTAAACATAACTAAAGTCGTTTCTCCCAGACTTTTAGTTAAACACAATTCAAAAGTTCACGGACCCGCATAACTCAAACATAACTAAAAGTTTCTCTCACAGACTTTTTTAGTTAAACACAACTAAAAGTCCATTTTAACAGATAACTAAACATAAACATAACTAAAAGTCCCTCCTACAGGACTTTTAGTTAAACACAACTAAAAGTCTCACGACCCGCATAACTAAACATAACTAAAAGTCGTCTCCCAAGCAGATCTTTTAGTTAAACACAACTAAAAGTCTCGCACGGATCCGCATAACTAAATATAACTAAAAGTCTCCATTTCCTCCAAAGATATTCACTTGCATTTCTAAGAAAGTATGCCTCGTATCGAGCTTGCATTTTAATCTTCTTGCAGATATTGTTCCAACTCACATGCTTAATCTCGCTTACAAATTAACAACAATTAACATAAGTACGAATTCAGCATTCAACTTGAGACAAGCAACCCAAGCGATATGTCCAACTTAACGGAATATAGAGTACTAGATTTTTTCGAATCCGAGCTATTAAATTTAAAGTAACCATAAAACTTTGCATCCATGACAAACAGTTTGTGGTAATTGTTATATCCCAAAGAAATTAACAAATCAATATTCGTATTCGTGTGGATCCTCGTATATATATACTTCAAAACCTAACAATAAATTAATTAAAATTAACGAATAGTAGTTAGTATCTCACGTTAATGACACGGGTTCGTGCCCTCGTGGTGTGTTTAACAATTAACATATCGCTATACAATGCAACCCATAATTAGTCTAGTATTATAAATCATTGGTTCAAAGATTAATGGAAAGGAAGAAAATTGATGGCAAAGAGAAGAAATTTAATGGAGGAATTCTTGAAATTTCTAATATATGGTGGAGGAGAGCCTAAATATTGCAACTCCTAGTCATTTTTTTTGGTGTCTCGCTTTCTCAACATTTTGCAACTTGAGTGCGATACCAATTCCTCGATGCTTCTCTACATTCGCCTTGGAGCTATGCTATCGTAAATTTGGTGCATATCCAAATTAGCCATGAGATCTTTGTGAATTCATAAATCTAGAAATGTGTCCTATTTGAAAACACCGAATTGAAAAACCGAAAACCGAACCGAACCAAACTTCCCAAAAAAACCGAAACCGAAAGAACCGAACCGAATTAGTTTGGCTCGGTGTTTGGGTGTCTACCTTCAAAAAACCGAACCCGAAATAGCCGAGACCGAAGTATGAGAAAACCGAACCGAAGAACCGAACGCCCACCCCTACTTAACGCCTTTTCTACTTGTCTCTTGTCTCGTCTTTTTCTCTATATCTCTATATAAATACCAATGATCGATAGCTATTTGTTTAACAAAGGGTAGTGTTCTCATATAATTAATACGGTCTAAATCGCTTTCGTGGTTCTCTCGAGGTCTTTCTAGATTTTATATATCCTAGTAACTTATATTCTAATCCCGATATTATATCTATTAATTCTTGTAATCTTAATCGGTTTTCTTTCGTACTACTTAATTTAATATATTCTCGTAAGGTATAGGTTATTTAATTCTTGTTGACTTTTTAAATAATGATCTTGCATGTATTAACCTAAAGGCACAACGTTTACTTGTTGTTCTAGCCGTCTAATATAGTCTTTCTCTTGCTCGAATAAAGTCGTTTCTATGAAATGAACTTCCCAAAGGAGATTATTTCGAAAACTTAATACCGTTGTATTATGATTTAATTCTTCTCTCTATAAGCTATGTCTAAATAGTTAATGTGTTCGGCAAGAAACTTTCTTGAGCTTCTAAGGTTTTCTAGTCTTTTTCTAGTAATATAGATCATGCGATGGTGAAAACTTATATGTTTAGCAAAACGGTGTTGTCTCATTAACTCTTGTCTAATAGTAGATAAAGTGCTTGCTTCTTCTAGCGGAAAAAGGTCTTCTCATATAATTTTAGATAAACAATGCTCCAAAAATCTTCTCGCTCTGATACCAATATTAAAAGGGGGGGTAGTAATATATATATATATATATATATATATATATATATAAAAGGAGGATATGAGACTTGGATTGAGATAAAAAAATTATTTGATTTCCGAACTATATAATTTTCTTATTTCACTACCGTATTTCCCTTTGTTGTATTGCATTCCATATCACTGTCTTCTTCTTTGTCATTTATCTCTTCTTTAGGCATCAAGTCAGTGAACATCACGAAATTGAAATGAGATCCAAAGTCAAAAGGGATTCACCAAAAGTAATCGGGTGAAAATTAAATATATGTGACAAGAAGTTTACTTTTAGAAGCAGGCATAATTGCTACATCATTCACACAAATTCAGTGTTTTTCGTGTATATATTAGTTTATTATCTGATTACTTCATGTACATTTTTGAATGCATGTGATAGTAAATAACTTATACTCATTTTAAAGCATGCATAGAAAAATGAATTAGATTATTTCATTTAAATTCCTTCTAAAAAGTAACATAGCTCCATCTCTTTTGAATATATTGAAAAGATGGTAGAACTCAAGTCTCCGAAATCAAAAGAGAACGAAGGTAAGGACAAAGCAAAAAAGGCTCCCTAGAAAATACTTCTACAGATGAATCTGAAATGTGCTACATGCGTAATTTAAGTCTTTTCTAATATACTAGTGGTGAAAGCCCGGGCCCAACATATTAGGAAATGTTATGCATCTTGAAGCATATTAGAGGTACCGCTTAATTCATCAAATGTTATGCAGCTTCCATAGTAGGAAAAGTCACGCAATACAAGACACCAGCTAAACCTAGTACTATGGTTCCGAATTACTCAGAAAACAAAAAGGAATATCTGAAATCTAAAGTGGCCATCCAAACCTTGGATTATATACTAATCTGAATTTCAAACATCTTCATCTAAAGAAACATAATTCACTCTTTTGCAGCAATTTCATCTTTTCTTCTGATAGTTCTATTCATCTTTCAATTCCCTTGCCATCAGCAGTATCGAAAAGATGGAATCTATGGAAACTTGACAGGATTAGCTATCCAAATAGGCCTAGTCCATCTAAAATGAGCTGCATAAAAAGCAAGTTATAGTAAAAAAAATTGGCCAGTAGGACTATTTCATTTTCATACAATTCATTATGAAACTGAGGCCCATTCTAACGCTTGTTAAGAGGGATGCATAGTACTAATGACAAAGTCACGTTGATCAACATTTTACACTGTCACGCAGCTTCTGCGTATGCACTATTGGAACGGGGGACGCATTATCTACACGTAATAAGAAAACTTTAACTAAATTTAAGATCTCCAAATTTGAAGGCATGTGCATTGCATCTTCTTTATAGGAATAAGTACTTGGAAATTCTTACATATGCATAATTCTACCATTTATAATTGAGAACCTTCATTCCTTTAGTTGGTAAATGTTTCGCCAGCATACCTGCTACAGCCATGGTCCTATTCGAACATGAAGCTCTCAAATGAGAACTAATTGGTGGGTAGCTAACTTAATTAAATCTACAGAAAATGGAAGGCAGTGGGCATGCTTAGCACGACTTCCATCTAAAGCAACTTCAAACTTATAGTGAGAAAATCATCTTATTCCTCTATCATTTTCATTGTCCTGTCTCTCATATTTATTTACAGATTTTTATTCATCAAATACTTATTCTCAATTTTTTTTTTTCTTAACATAATTTATCTATCAGAAAATTCAAAGGTAAAAAGAGCTTATGAGGACGAAATTTTCTGAAAGTCATGAGGAAGTTCTGAGAAATACTCCCAACCATATATGCCTAATGAAAAGTCAGCGAATGGAGTACTTTATACATTGTAAATATAAAACGAAAACCAAAAAGGTGCAGAAGGCAACAATAAAACAAATGGAGATTCATTATTTTATTCCTAGAGAAAAATATCCTTTAAGAGAAGTAATATTAATTGAGAATACAATTAGGAAAATATCAGTGGGGCTAACCTGTGATATTAGCATTGTCTTCCCCTAATCCAAGGTTAGTATGTAAATATTATGTATGGCCCTGTCGGCCTTATTTTGAACTTTGATACTTTTCGGATAGCTTTGCCGGCTTTTTTGTGATACTTGTGATGTTGTAAGTTGACTTCATTGGCCGGTTCGCATATGAATATATATTTTGGATTATTGGATATTTCTTGTCGTACTTTTTCTCAAGCAGTGCTGTTTTTGAATTATATATGATGCTTTCCAAAGTAACTATTAAGTTAGGTGAATTCGTACATGGGTGGGACCGTCATACCCCTCGGTGGGGTGTGACACTTTTCTTCCGCCCATTTAAAAACATCTATATTGCATTGTAGGTTGCTCAAGCGTTTGGAGTACTGACACTTCTAAAAACAAGTTTCTTTATCAATGGATCCTGGACAGAGAAAAAAAAAATCCTCGCACAACAGCTGAGACTTGTGATAAGAATGTCAGACGCCGTGAAATATATCGCGATATGCCTGTAGCTGAAAAGAATGCACTTTTGCTACATCAGCGCTTGCAAAGAAGAGAGGCAACAACTAGGCGACTTCTTCCAAATACAAATTCAGTTAATCCTGTTGAACCTACATGTGTTAGTCAGGATAATGCTGATGCTGGATGCTCTTCTTCTATTTCAAAAACTGGTTAGGACATTAAATTCGTTAATCGCTTTTTGGCTTTCTATGCGCTTTCTTACAGACACTTCTGTGATAGTAGTCACTGCATGCGACGATTTTACGGCGCCAAATGTGCTTCAAAAGGGAAAAACTGTAGCCTACCCTTTCCGTGTTTTTGAAAAAGGTAAGCTTGTTAATCCATATTGATCATTTACGTTTCTACGTTTATTATGCATACAGATTTACTCGAACATTGTGCTGAATGAGGTTCAACATCGGGTGCCTCAAATCAGTCACATGCTCCAAGCTTTGAAAGGCTTTCAACTGCCGGTTAGTACAAACATAAAACTTCGCCTAACTTGTTCCTTGTTTCTTTCTTTTTCCGTTTCTTAAAGTTGTTTGATATATGCAGGTCAAGTAAAGAATAAGAGAAATATGACTAATATTACTCAATTACACTCTGATTATGTTTCGTTAAAAAATGTAAACCCATCAATATAGATACACTGACATTTCTAAGTTTTATGCGGATTTCTTTACTGTCTGTTACTTCTACAACTAATTTGCCAAATGCCTCCAATCCTTCCGCAGCTTATTATAATAACTTAAACCCTCGTGAACTACGAGATAGGTGCATACAATCTCAAATATCCTAAGTCCTCCGCGTCTACACTTAAAACAACTAATGCCTAATAGATTTCATGTACAAAACTACGAGGTGTAACAAAAAGATCAACGATAGCGTAAATAAGCATCCAGCACATGGCAAAACATGAAGACCGGAGACATGCAATTTCAGTTTTTTTTCAGGCAGGACTGAAATTGGAGCGCAGGCAAAATCTCATCTAGTATAAAATACATAAACGATCAAAATTGTAGTTTCATTTTGTTACTTTGGGTAAAGTCAGTATTTATTGTGAAAACGATCAAAATTTTAGTTTTCATTTTGTTACTTTAGGTAAAGTTAAGCAATGAGATTCAAATATTTAATAAGAACTACAAAATGTTACTTTTAGGTATTAAGCAAAGTCGGTTTAAGGATTGGGTAGTGGAGCATATTTCATCCAAAACTCACTTATCACATTTACCAACTCCATTTTTTTTTTTTTTTGGCTCGCTACAAAAGATTAAGTTGTCCCTTTTGCTTTTTTCTTTCTGTTGTAAAGAAAACCTCACAGAAGATACTCTCTACATTGAGATTTTAGGTTCTGTGTAGGACTTCAAGTCTGTTTACTTTCTAAGTTTACACTTAAAATGGTTTCAGTACAACCTATGTATTGTTTTGGATATTAAATATACATACATGTTGCAATTTCAGGATTCCATATGAATCAAATTCTTACCCCAAGAAAACCAAAAACAAAATGCTGTAGAAAATTTACAGCAAATATCCATTAGGATATGCATCCAAAAACCCACGAAGGAAATTGGCTATATCATTGATTCTCCCTTCCAAAAAGGAAAGACTTAGTAAAAATAAATGTTGAATGAAGGCAAAAAATTAAACATGTTAGAAGCAGGGGATCCCAAACGGACAGAACACAACTGAACTAATAAATGTTGAATGAAAGCATAAAATTAAACACGTTAGAAGCAGACACAACAGAACTAATCGGAGAACTTTGAAGAGTTATGAAATTTAACAAGGTCAGAGAAGAGCAAAACAGATGAGGCCAAAAGCGAAGGAGAAATTTGAAGAGCTGTGAAGTTTTCGGAAGCAGAGCACAGAGGAATCAGTAGTAAAAACAGCTGTCAAAGTTGGGGAAAACGTGTCCTGTTGAGATAAAACCAATTTTAACATGAGAAGGAAATTAAATTAGATAACCCAAATCCCTAAAGTACCCCTACGACCGGAAGCAGCTGCCGTTAGCGGCTTCTATACTAGAGACTAGACGGCGTATGCATACGGGCTCAACACTTTAGATTATAGTATATCTATGCGTATGTAGTTGTGTTTGGATAATGATAATATATATTTTATATTACTAATAAACATGCATAAGTTTGCACTGTTTTTACGCACACACACACACATATATATATATATATTATGTTCAAAACACGATTAATATAACATTTGTATTGCGCTCCGTATCCAAAACTTTATTATATTAGTGTTTTCATACGAATACAAAGTTTTAAGTAAAAATTTATTAATACTTTTTAAAAGAGAAGACTTGTTTAAAAGGAAATTATTTTCCTCTCCTCGTGATAAAACAATTGAATATTTAAGATCGGGCCGATATTTTGAATTTTAATTCGATTAATTTAAAGGTGTAAAATATTCTATTGTTAATGTATGTAGATTGGACCT
Source organism: Lycium ferocissimum (assembly GCF_029784015.1). Classification (NCBI taxonomy): domain Eukaryota; kingdom Viridiplantae; phylum Streptophyta; class Magnoliopsida; order Solanales; family Solanaceae; genus Lycium; species Lycium ferocissimum. The sequence goes on from NC_081344.1 coordinate 61,581,049, forward strand.
AAACAATACTTATTATTTTTTATCAAATTTTGATTTGGATAATTTAATCAAAATTATTAAATTAATTTTACATGTTTAAAACGAAACAAAGTAGAAATTTGATTTTCTATTTAAACGAAGTTAACTACTATTTTTTAATTTTTGGTAAATATTCTTGGTTTAGCTCATTTTACTTGTCATATTGTCTTTTGCACGATTTTTTAAGGAAATGTCAATTAGAATTATAATTTGACTAATTTACCTTATTAATTATTTAGTCTTCCATTTAATATTATTTTTTTCTTTTACGACATTAATCTCTTTTCACATCTATTAGAGAGTAAGGAAAAAAAATGAAAAAGTAATTAGATTTATCTTATTTTAAAATATAAATATTTTAAGTATATTTATTTTAGTAAACATAACAAATAAATGACATAACGAATAACAAATACAATAATTAAATATCTGTATTAGATCTCAAAGCTACGTGTAAAAAACAAAGGAAATTGTATGGTTTAATTTACTTAATCTTTTGAAAAAAGCAATAATATGGGTCCATGTTTTTACTGGGTATTAACAATTTCATTGCTCCCACTAATGGGTTGATACGCACGTGATGAACGTATTCCACCATTATCGACTTAACGGGGATACTTTGGGAATTATATGAATATTGCTTTTGATTTTTTAATATGGGGCGTTGTTTTAAAAGGCGTTTTCGGGGCGAGTCTCCAATGGGGCGTATAAAAATGCCCGGTGACGGAGTCGGGCGAAAGTCCCAAAGTGGGTACGCCAATTCGGCGTACCCCTGGCGTTTGGGGCGAATTTTTTTTGTTGGAACGTAGTTCAAAAAACTTCTTCAAACTAAAACGAAATTTGTTAAATAAGTCCTTAATATAATGCCCAAATTTTCAAAAGTCAAATACGTAATTACTCAACGTTTTTAAAAGGAATCAAGCATTAAATTTAAAAGTCAAGACCTTTTTTGCTCTAGAATGCCTAATATATATTCTTTTTTCAATTATTTATCTTTTTCTACTATCTCAAAAAAGTAATAGAAGAATACTGTATCTCGTAAGTAGCGTATAATAGATTGTTTAATTAGTTTTTTGAGTGGAGCGCGCGCGCACACGTATATATATATATATATATATATATATATATATATATATCCACCCCCCCCCCCCAAAAAAAAAAAAAAAAAAAAACTAATTAGAATAATTTATTTTATATATATATATATATATATATATATCACTTATTTATAGTTTTCTTTAATTTTTTTTACGTTTATTTCACCTATTTAAAAGTATTTATTATAATTATATCATTTTTATAAAATACTAAAAATTAAAATCAACGGCTTACGCCGCCCGTGCCTCGCTTACGCCGCACCGTGCGTACGTAAAATGCTCCGCCTACGCCCTCGCCTTTAAAACATTGATATGGGGTGCACGTTTTTTTTTTTTTTAACGTTGCTTGTTTTTTTGTAATACGGGGCCCATTTTTTGTTTTACATGAGTTTGAAGACGGCGCATCCACTTTTTTCCCATTTTTTTTTAATATTCGTGCCTTTTTAAGTACGGGGCCCACCTTATTATTCTTTTTTTTATTGCTTGGTGTTTTTAAGATAATAGGGGTGCATGTTTTTTTTTTTTGACATTGCTTGTTTTTTTTAATATGGGGTCTAATTTTTATTTTTTTTAATATTGTTTGATTTTTTTAATATGGGGTCAATTTTTATTTTTTTATTTTTACATGAGTTTGGAGATGGTGGACTTCACTTTTTCCCCCCTTTTTTTAAAATATTTCTTGGTGTTTTTAGTATGGGGCCCACCTTATATTTTTTTTTTTTTTTTTTTAAAGAGACATCGACGAAGACGGGAAACCCATGCTTTTATATATAGTAGTAAAATATCGAGGGCACGTTTTTTTTTTTTTTTTAACGATGCTTATTTTTTTAATATGGGGTCCACTTTTTGTTTTTTGATATTGCTTGTTTTTTGTAATATGGGGTCCACTTTTTTTTTTTTTACATGAGTTTGGAGACGGTGGAGTCCACTTTTTTCTCACATTTTTTTTTAATATTGCTTGGTGTTTTTAGTATGTACCACATTTTTTATATTTTTATCTCATCTTGGCGTTTTTAGTATGGAGCCTTTTTTTTTTTTTTTTTTTTCAAGGAAGATGACGACGAAGCGTGGCTACGTTTAACCCATGCTTCTATAGTAGTAAAATAGTAATTTTGAATTAGAAACAGTTAAAAATTCTATTTATGTAGAGTTTTAATTTTTCTCAATATCAATCTACAGATTGCTACGCATTAGGAAAAAAAAAATTAAAAACATACTTTTGGGTCAATTCAATTACATATATTTCAGGAGATATTTTGTTTAAAGTATGAGCACACCTTTTATTTATTTAAAGAAAAACGATAAAATAAGAAAAAGATCAAAAAGAAAAATAACTATTTAAAACCAACACCGAAAACCTCACCCACGTCTGCTTAACTTGAGAAAAGGCCCAAAATCATACAATATCTTTGGGCTTAGGTTTAAAATCATCCATATAGTTTCAAGTAGAGCACTAATAATACACCATATTTGCAAAAGCTTAAGCAGACTTTTGCACACAACCCAAACGGCCGGTTAAGTTTTAACATATTTGTTTTCATCTGTTCATCACATGACCACTTCATCAAAAAAAAAAAAAAAAAAAAAAAAAAAAATGAGTACTCATTCCGTCCCCAATTGATGTGACATATTTCGGATTGAGATTCAAACGAGCCTTTATTTGACCGTAATTTATTCGTATGTCATTTAAAAATTTTGAATTATTAATTATTAAAATTATATAGTACTTTTTACGTAGCTTCCAAATATATTAATTTTATTTTAAAAAGCTTAAAAATTTGTCTGAATTCACGACCAAATTAAAAAATTTAACTCTCAAAGTCCAATCACAGGTCAAATAAATTCCATTTAAAATATTAGTTTTACATATACAAAGGGAAAAAAAAATAAATTAAATATATATCTTGAAAATTAATGAAGAACCAGTTCTGTTTAAACATTTTTAGCCAAAAGGAAAACGGATTGGGCCAAAGAAACGCTGGATTCCCATTGGTTTTTATTGATCAGCGTGTCTCCAACAAACAAAAGCGTCTTGCTCCTAAGTTTCCCAAGCAGCAATTTTGGTATAAACCTAAATTAGTAGTCATAAACACATTGTCTCATAAGATCACAATCTTCAGGTAGCAATTGAATTTTTCACCATCTTCAGTGAGCATTTTAATCCTCTGCCTTTTCTGCCCAGTCTCTATTTCTTCTTCGTCCTTTTTTTCAGTTCTCGATTCTCACAACCTTTTGCTTCCATTTTATATGCCTATATATTCACATAGTATATTTAATTTGATTCAAAGTAGGGGCTGCTCGTGAATCCTCCAGAAATCGGAGAAACACGAAACTAATTGTTCTGAAACCTCACTGCATGTGGCTTAGATAATTAATGTATATCCGTCGAGGTTATGACCCAAATAACAAATTACGAGTGAGTAACGGTAGATTGAACATTTTGTTTTGCTTGGTGAAGTGGTGATGTGATGAGCAGATGACAACAGATCCGTTAAAACTTAACCATCCGTTTGGGTTGTGTGCAAAAGTGCACCACTTTTAAAACATCATATATTATTACCGCCCCACTAAACTATTTGATGATTTTCAACCTAAAGTCAAAGATAGTGTATGATTTTGGGCCTTTTCTCCATCTTTCTACTCTTATTTTTTTTCTACTTTATAACTATATTTTTCCTTATCTCAATTAATTCAATTGATATTCATATGTTACTTCTTACCGATACAAGTATGAAGTAGTTTATGACCTCTTAATTCTATCCATCAAAACTTGCCTTTCATAGCCTATTCTTTGTTGATTTTTATGTCACATCCTTTAGCCCAAGTTTATCTCTTTTAAAAATTATTTTATTTGTCATTTTGGGTGTGTTTGGTACGGAGAGAAAATATGTTTGCCAGTTTTTTTATGTTTGATTGGTCAAATTTTTTGAAAATTATTTTCTTTAGGAAAATAATTTCTTAAAAATAAAGAAAATGATTTTTCTAGGTGAAGTTGGGAAAGCAAATTTCACAAGTATATTCGCATTAATTGTCTCCTCTCTAGCCTCCAACACACCCCATCCTCACCCCCATCGCCCCGTAGTCCCCCACTCCTACCACCTCACATCCCAATCCCTCATCCCCACCTCTCATAGTATTTAACTAGATTATATTCAAATATTTTTGGGATAGTAATTTCTGCTTATGTATCATACACAAGAAAATAAGTAAGAAACTCACTAATTTTATAAGAAAAATATTTTCTAAAAAAAAAATTCAATATGAATCATTTCCGGTCGTACCAAAAAACACCCTTATGATAAGGTTAGAGTAGAAACTAAAGAATATTAAATTAGTGATTACAAACATAATTATAGAAATTGTTATATTAAATTATAATGGCTAACAAGTTAAATGAATTCTAGTTCTAAAAAGTTAAAATTTGTTTTAAAAAAAATTATCTAGGAAGAAATATATTTCAAATTTGCAATATAAAAACAAGAAAATCATAAAAATTAGAAAAGAAAAGAAAAAAAAAACTAAAAAACCAAATATGATATCTCATGAGATACGATGGTTGCGGACTGAGTATTTAACCCAAATTACGAAACTTTTCTCCAAATCTATCTATCCTTACAGTAAGCGACTTTCGACATTCAAATTCAGATCCAAAAACAGAATTCCTCTTCCTTCTTTTTCACACTACTAACAAATCCAACATTTCCCCCTTAATCTAGCACTCCCTCATTCTCCCTCTACACTTCCAACCAGGTAACTCTCTTTTTCTCTCTAAACACGATTTTTCAATCTCCTTTTTTTTTTTTTTTACTTCAAAATACAGTCTAATCTCTCTATAACCGCGTCATTTGTTCCGATATTGCTATAGCTAATTGCTCTTGTAGAAAGCATATAATACAATATAACATGAATGATCGGTTCCACAGAAAATATAGTTGTTATATAGAGAGATCTGACTTTAGATCTGCATTTTTTTGGCATTGTAAACTGTTTGATAGTCTCTAAGGAAGGTTCTGTATACAATAATTTTAGAATCAAACAATGTACTATTCACTAATATAAATTTTTTGAACTGTCTTATAAATTACTATAAACTGTTTGATTTACTACTTTAATTTTATCTCGCAAACATGATTTTCGATCTCCAGATCTGCATTGTAAACTGTTCGATTTACTTTAATTTTAGCGTTTTTATGTAAACTGTTTGGTTTACCTTAATTTTAGCGTTATATGTTTAATTTTAGTTTTTGTGTAAACTGTTTGGTTTACTTTAATATTAGTGTTTTTTGTGTAAACTGTTTGACTTACTTTAATTTTAGTGTTTTTTGTGTGAACTGTTTGATTTACTTCAATTTTTAGTGTTTTTTGGTAAACTGTTCGATTTACTCCTAACTTTAGTGTTTTATTTTTTTGTGTGTGTAAACAGGCGGAAAAGGAAGGTTGTTGTTAGCAATGGCGACAGTCCGAGTGTTTTCCATCACAATTGTCTTTGCTATTCTGTTTGTTCAACAATGTATCTGTACACATTCGCCCGCACCAGCACCGGATTCCGGTGCTGATGTGGCTTCCTCTCCACCGGAGAGTCCTGCGCCGTCGCCTTTATCAAATCTAACTTCTCCTCCGGCTCCTCCACCATCAGATCTCCCTTCAGATTCATCTCCGGCGCCATCACCGGTGAATGATGGTACTGCCTTCAACATCTTCTCTTACATTCCCTCAGTTCACTTTTACTCGTCACATTTTGGTCTCGAGTGTCAAACTACCTGAACTTTGATTAGCGTTTTAAGTGTAACTTTTCGTTATATTAGTAAGAATTCATTTTTCGACCTTTGAGTATTACTCCTTTAGTTCGCTTTTACTTATCCAGTATCCAAAAATAAATTTTTACTTTTACTTGTCACTTTTAGTATATCGCGAGAAGTCAATTTTTTTTTTCCAGTTTTACCCATAGTATTAATTACTCATTTCAAATCATTTTTCAAGTCTGTTAAAACTATACACTAATTAATACCGTATCATGGTAAATTATGTACCGCATTTATTATTTCTTAAAGCAAGTGTGCAAAATCCCTAGTGGACAAGTAAAAGTGAGCCGACGGAGTATTTTTGAAATATTGAATTAATCTAATAAAATTCAACTTTCAAAATTAGTCAAATTGTTTCTCGAGAAGTTTAATGTCACAAGTAAAAGTGAATGGAGGGCTTAATATTTTGTTGTTTGTTCTTCTGTTAACCTTTCAAAACTTGCTGTATTATTTAATTTTGCGGGTTCATATATCTTCAAATGTATGTTTGTTTAATTTTGGGAAAATATTTTACATTGTTGAAATAGTTTGTTAGGACAGTACCTAGCACGTATTTTATTTACCATTTCACCACTTAATTACTTGTATTTTATGTTAAGCTTGTATTGTTACTCCGTATTTGACTTTAATATATTTTTAAAGTAGTCCAAATGTAATGTACTTCCTACATGAAGGGAATAAAAACGTATATTTCAAACAATTAAAAGTTAAATGTGCTTTAGCAAATATTACAATGATTAAAATCGCAGTTTACCAATAATCGAGGACCAAAAAGTGCTATTTCGCCCTCGGTGGGTTGGCTCGGTGGCAATTGACTTGAGCCTTGGGGTGCTCCCTTTCAAGGTCTCAAGTTCGAAACCCGCCGGGTGCAAACAATTTCGAGGGCCATCGGACCTGGAAAACCGATTAACCGTGGTGCACTTAAGTGAAACTCCTTGCCGTGGGCCCGTGCACCCCCGGGATTAGTCGGGCTCAAAGAGACTCGGACACCCGGTGCTTAATCAAAAAAAAAAGTGCTATTTCCCGCCCACCCCCCAAAAAAAAAACAAAAAATCTCATGAGATTAGATAGTTGTTGGTACTGAATGTTGTTTGTTCTTCTATTGACCTTTTAAAACCTACCGAATTATTTAATTTTGCGGATTCCCCGATCTTCTAATGTATACTTGTCTAATTCTCGCCAAGCATTTTACATTGTCAAATAGTTTGTTAGCAATAGTACCTAGCACGACCATTTACTTAAATTATTATGGTAGCAGTACTATTATTTTGCTAATAAATGACTCTATTATTGTGGTGTTACCTTCGCTTCATACTGCTACTTCAAAAGATTCACCGTCTCCAGCACCAGCTCCAAATTCTGAAGTTGCAAGTGATATAAGCCACGAGAGTGCTGAGGATTGAAGGAATCGCCTAGTGGTGGAATGACCAGCGGGAAGAAGGCTGGAATAGCAGTTGGAGTTATCGCAGCCGTTTGTTTTGTTGGTCTTGGTGCATTGGTGTATAAGAAGAGGCAACAGAATATTCAACGAACACAGTTCGGGTATGATGCTAGGAGAGAAATTCTTTAGGTGATTCTATATATCATATGCGTTCAGTTTATATAGATAACATATACTATACTGCATTGATTGATCTTCATGATTAGATTTGTTGCATTTGGAATTTGTACGACAATATTATTAGATTTATTTGATTCTTTACTCACTGTACTATTGGAAATTTAACTTTTGATTCACCATATAATAAATGCTTTTTCTGATAAATTTAGAATTTAGTTTGGACTTCTTACTTAAAGATAGTTGTTATATTTGTAAGTTACCGGTGCTGTGAATGTGATGAAGAATCAACAAAATGCTTTAGGCTTTTGTTCGAAAATTTGAAGTTATATTAATTCACTGATGAGCAAGGTAATTTAGATTTATATTACAGTGGGTGGTTGTTGTTGTATTCTTTATATTGAGAGGAAGAATTTGCAATAATTGGCTCAATACTTGTACTGAGCAGCAATGCTTGTGGGTGTTCTGAGGTGTGCACAACCTATCCCACATACCATAGTTATTTTTTTGAAAGAAATTGAAGGAAAAAAACTTGATGGTAGTGTCTTCCTTTGAATTGAATGACTCGTTAGTTAGTTGAATTATTCAGGAATAACTGTGGATCTGTTGCATATGATTGCATTAATTGCGCCCAAGAATGTGCTCTGGTCAATATTGTAGATTGAGAATCGTGAGATTTTGAATTCAAATTTCAACACACAAAACGCTATGGGATCGTTTGGTTGGTGTGGGTAGGATACAATGCGGAATAAAATGCGGGATTATTTTATCATGAGTTTGGTTATGGGTATTTTTTAGCCCCGAAATTATTTATCTCATGATTTTGTATTAAAATGATGGGAATAGATATCTCAGTAAAGTGTAATAAAATATCCGTAGGGATATCTCGCTCATCACATCCCGCATACTCTCAGCTAATTTCTAAGTGTTGATTTCTTTCTATCTATTCAAATTTTTGGTGGACTGAAGTATTTTTTAATTATGAACAAAGATAAAGATATACCCCGTAAAAAATTAGTTGAGATATACAATTGAAATAGCCTCATAATTAAAATTAAAATTAAAATAAAAATTGCATTACGTTGATATAATCCAACTTGCATGGATCGTCTAGTGGACAATGTGCACTTTTAAATTGTACTGTAAATAAAATGGAAGCTGGTTTCAGAGTAAAAGCCAAATTGCCTTACGGCGATAAGAAGCGTGTGAATCCGAATAGCAGGCCATCAGTTTTTTATTTGAACGGGGACCAGCAACCAAATCTCATTGACAATTTTGCCAAAGTTGTTGCTTCCATTAGAATCCTAAATAATGTGTCATGTATACTGTGTTGTCATTCACAACAAAATTTTGTGCATCAATAAAGTATTCCTATAATTGATACTAAACGACCTTAGTGCTTTATGGGTCGACATGGAATTTTGGCGGTGAAAGTGGTGCCACTGTTGGTCTGGCACTAGAACAATGATTGATGTCCTGTTCATGTCACGTTATTTTGCATACACTGTATTGACAATGACGTCCGACGTGGTTGTGTTGCTCTTTTGCTTGCTGATTACTTTGAACCTGTTTGGAATAAAATAAAAAAGTGTTTTAAGCGGCACTCGCTTAAAATTAAAATAAAGAAGAGTCCGCTTTCTAATTTAAATTTAAAACATGACTTTCTTTGGTTATTTTTGTCATTTTAACTTAATAAAAAGTGCATTAAAATATTTTTTTTATTTTACCCAAATACTGCGTGTATGCTAAAAGCCCTTAAAATAATCCAATCCAAACATGTTTTAAGTCAAAAATCCTAAGTTATGATTCTAATAAGCTCATCCAAACAGGCTTTTTGATTAAGAGTTGCTGTCGGTGCGCCTTTTTCATGCCAGCCCCACCTCCCTCGTTAAATATAAGTTGTCGTGTTTGTCTGTCAATCGATATTAAATTCTTTTACATGTTGCAATACATTCTCTTTGAGAACAAAATCTGATCTTCCTATAATACAAAAATATCAAAGGAAAATTCATTACTTTCCTATTTAACATAAAATGATAAAATAATTGATTTACTAAAAAAGTGAGCCTGGGGAGGAAATTGATATCATAATTGAACAATCAAAGTAATTTTAGATACGCTTAACGATTAAAATGCAACCAAACTCCGTGGTTTTGTTTGTGATTTCGCTCTCTTTTTTGCAATTAACTTCACTTAATAAAATGAGCTAGTGATTAAAATTTTAGAAAATGTTATTTATTTTTTGATAAATTATTTATACATATTAACTCGATTTTTTTAAACACAAATCTGATGGTTTGCACACAAATGAGTCCACACTTGGATTGCTTGAGAATGCTAACTCTGGCCCTGCTCCCATATATATCATCAATTTATATGACATTCTTCTTTTTTAGTCAGTTCTAAAAAGAATGACACATTTCTATACTTAGCAACAATTTAACTCTCTAAAATTTTAATTTACCCTTATCAAATAATTTCGCCACAATTTTTTTTCTTCTTCGTTTTAAACCCAAGATTGACTAGGAAAAAATATATATGTACATAGTTGTCACGACCCAAGCGAGTGCCATGACGGCACGGATCCTAGCCTACCGAGCACTACCCAAAGACGCTCTTTAATCGTATCTCGGTGGACCACATATCTAACTCACAATTAGCATACCGTACAAGTACGAATCCTCAAATAAAATCATCTGCTACGATAATCATCAACTTCGCCTCACATATATATATATACAAGCCCACAAGGCTACAAAAATGATATACAAAATGTGAACCGATGAGGTTATGAGACGTCCAACTGTACACACACATATGTCTACGAGCCTCTATATCAAGATGTTAAGTCATAAAACGAGACAGGACCCCGCCACGCCCAATCATGTACACAAAAGAGTAATACCAATGGACTCAGCTCTCCGATAAATGGAGCGCTCTGTATTCCAATACGGCTCTCCGGCGCATCCGATCCGTCTCCACTGCCTACCGGGCATGAACGCGGCGATCAGCAAGAAAGGACGCGCACGAACAATGTATCGAATACGTAAAGATAAACAACAACATAATAATAAAGATACGAGAGCACGAGATAAAGAGATAAGTCAATATGTCTAATCGCCCTCGGCGAGATATCAGTACGTTAATTTATCTTTTCAAACAATATCCACATATATATATATATATATATATTGTCGCTTGAAACGTCATGCCCCGATCCATATATCTCGTACGCGACACATTCCGCATCCAGACGATATCATAATCGCCCTATTCGTAACGACGCGTATATCTATATATGCACTTGTTATTATAACACAATCACCGTTGCGAGAAAATAAGTGCATATATAATAAGTATTTACGAAACCCAAATAAAATGTTGCTACTTTATAAAGAGTGACGCAAGGCCTGTGAAACCTCCGATTTCTACTATGGAATCATCGCGACTATCGCTATACCCACCTCGGAAGAACAACTATTATAATATGGGATCAATAAAAATAAAAACAATCAAAGG